>NW_024426996.1:64038566-64311212 GCF_017311325.1 Ursus maritimus
ATAAATGATGAGGTACTTCAGAGTTGCTTAAGAGCTTTAAAAAACCTCATTATTTTGGACAAGTTAGAAACTTTCAGAACTTTAGTTTACTTATCTGAAAAACTGTATTGATTTTGAAACACAGTGCTAGTGGAAAGGGCACAATTAGGGTTCTAAAAGTCAGACAGAATCCTGCATCCATGAGGATTCAAGTTAACTGCTATGTCGTGTATCACAAACTATGACATCATTTCACTTAAGCCTCTATAAATACTCGGCATAGATATGATGATCCCAAATGAGCAAATGTGGAATCCAAAGTTTTGGGAAGTTAAGTAACTAGACAAAGTCACAGAGTTGATACCATTTGAATGGCTGATTGTTCACATAGTTATTCAACTTCCTTCCCTGCTGAGAATCCATTCTTGATGATTGGAGAATAAATCCTAGTCATCAATTTCCCACATATATGTTTGACTTCGTAAATTTCAAGCTCCACTAAATGCTTTCAAAATCACAGAAAAGTAGGGATGCCTGGGGTGGCTCAGTTGGTTAAGCATCTGCCTTTGGCTCCAGTCCTGATCCCAGGGTCCTGGGATCAAGACCTGCTTTGGGCTCCTTCCTGGGCGGGGAACTTGCTTCTCCCTCTGCCTGCTGCTCCCCCTGCTTGTTCTTTCTCTCTCTGATAAATAAATAAAATCTTTTAAAAAGTGGCAGAAAAATAATTGCTATATATTCATTTCTTTATTAACCAATACGCATAGGCTCTGCTTCTTGACTTGTCTGGTTCTTGGTAATTATGTGAGGGGGGTTACTTTCAACAACAATGATAGTAGCAACAATAATAACAATAACACAAATGTGTGGAATGCATTTTGTGTACAAGCTACTGTTCTAAGGAATTTTCATGTATAATTCATTTATTCTTCAAGATAGTTATCAGAAGTAGGTATAAATAGCATACCTATTTCGTATTTGGAAAAACTGAAAACAGAGAGCTCTAAAAACTGATTTGAATTCACACATTTAGAAAGTGGCAGAAATGGGTTTTGAACTACTATCCGGCAGCTTTGACCACCCTCACAAACACATGCTATATAGCAGAAATGACTGCCAAAGCAGGTAAAACCTAACTCTATGAAATTCCGAATAAACTCTCAGTTCTCTTTAAGTGGTTGTATTAAGGCAGCTAACACTCAGAAGATAAGGATTTGGAGTGTTGTATATGGCGATTGCAAAGGGCTTTCTATCTGACAATAAAACAAGAGTTTACTTTCTCTGCCTTCAATTGGTACTGCTGGCTTAGAGTGGTGGGATCAGCATTATGTAGAAGAAAGGTCAAGAAATTTGTACCTTATTCCCAGTTTTGCTATTAATGGCTGTGGAACCATAAGCAAGTCATTTAATCTTCTGTGACCAAATTTTCTCCTGTGTAAATAGCTATCCATATTACTATCTCTTAGGACTGTTTTAATGATTAAATGAGCTAATGTTTGTAAAGCACCTGTACAGTGTCCTCCCATCCCTCACAACAAGCAAGCAAAACGCAAGCAAACAAAAAACATGTGTGATTTCTAGGGTTGTTGGAGTAACTGACCCTATGCCTGTGGGGCCATAAAAAGCTAACTTTAGATAATCAGACATCAATTGAGATTTTGGTCCTTAATGACATTTTAAACATCTCTGGGGCAGTTGTAGTAGTCAGAAATATGCATAAAGATTTAGATGTGGAAAGGGATTACACTGTCTGCTTTTTATAGTCTTGTAGGGTTTCCCAGAATACCTCTTTTCTTTTTAAGTCTATAGTGAATTAAACACCAGACTTTTTTTTTTTCATTCATTTCTTCTCATATCAGCACCATGATTTTTCTTTGGAGAAACACCAATCAGCTCCTCTTAGCACATGAAAGTTTTAGGAGGGAGGGCTAATCTTCCTTTTAGCTCCAAGGGTGGCACTTTGAGTGGGGCATTAGAGGTGACCCATGTCTGACCAGTAGGAGAATCACATGCCTGTGGCCATGGTGATTGGTCCAGAGATGGGCATACGAACTAAACCAGGCTGGTCTGAGTCAATAAAACTCATTATGGACTTCTTTTCAAACTACTAGGAAAGAAACATACTTTTTCTACTGAGGTTCCTGAAAGGATAGGATATTAATGTAACCTTGGAGCTGCCGGCAGCTCTCTTGCTATCATGAGTGAAGACTGCCTGACAGTGGAACCAATCCAGACAAAAACATAGTTAAGAGATGGCTAAAGATTCAGTCCTAAGGATACCATTGATTTCCTGTGGATCCATCTGTTTCTGAAGCCAGAATATGACCAAAATTCTCAGTTACCAGGGCCAACACATTATCATTTTTCCTCTAAACTAGTAAAATTGGTACTATATCACTTGCCACTAAACAATACAAAGATAGTTATTCTCTTGAATTCCAAGTGTTGGAACTGCCAAGCGCATTTAAAATGCTCAGCCCCATTGGCAGCAAATATTCCAAGCTTTTTAGACTGCTCAGCTATACTCTCCATGCCTGTTTCAGTTGAGTGCTTGCTCTCAAGCTCTAACCAGTGAGCAGCTTTGCCCAACTTCTGGTCTCGCCTCTCTGTCTTTCCCTTAAGAATCTGAATATAGCATTTGAGCTCTTTATAACAGAATGGCAAGATTGTTTTGCATAAACACACATGACTTCCTCCGACTCAGTCCCAAATGAGTCCTCTCCATCAGTGCATAGAGATGCCCATGGCATATGGCTCCAACTGCACTATTACATTCACTCCCTACAGAGAATCTCTGGGTCAGCTCCGGGAGACAGTAATTACTCCTTGCATGGAAGTAGCTGTTTATCACTCAGGGGCTTTTGTAATTGATGTTTCTTACACCAGTGTTTCTCTCTTTTTAGAGATGCCTCAGAGAGCTGCAGACTAACTTCTTTAGGTAACATTTGCTTTTTTTGTTGTTGTTTATTTATTTAATTCTTTTAAGCAAATATCATCTTGTGATGAATTTGGTCCATTATCACAAAGACCCTGAATTCATGTCAGACTCATTGCTTTGATAATAATAGATAACCTCTTGAAAAGAGTCACTGGGTATTTTGGAAAAAGGAACCATATTTGATTATTTACAGTTATAATACTATCTCCTGAAAGCACAAGTAGGTTTTTAGCATGAATATCAAAAAATTCATATTGTAGGCAAAGCACCTACTTTTTTTGGCTTTGAAGACTTACCTTTTCATCTTTTTAAGCAAAATACCATGATGCTTCAAAATATTAACACAAGAAAATATCATTTGCTCCCACTGCCTTAGAACACTGCATTTAACATTCCACAGACTTGAGGCTCGTAATAACCGTGCAAGCCGAAATTACCAGGGCAGCTTCTTAGTTGGCCTAATATGAGTGTAGAAGAGGAAGTTTTAAGCATGTGCCCATCTGATAGAGGACCTTATTTGAAGAACATTATAGCTAAATTGGAGAGAGCATAGGGCAACAGAAATGATAAATGGAATGGAAGGGATTACTGAACAGATGAGAAGAGATTAAGAAAAATGGGGTTGTTTAGTCTTAAAAGAAGATGCGTCTGAGGTGAATTGATTGAGGAATTTGAGCTGGCTAAGGGCCACAATGCAATTAAGTTTGATCCATTGAAGGTGTACCTTTAAGCAGAAACGTATGAAAGGCAAATTAAAGGGTGCTTCTTTTACAGAAAGTGTGGTGATAAGCAAAGAAAGAACTTGTAAGTACTAAGCTAAAATAAAATTGTATTATCATACTTAAGAAAATATTCGTACTGGCTAATTGAAGACGCATAAGCAAAGGAGAAAGACAATGGGGATAAGCATACAAAGACACAGCATGTTTTTTAGAAGCAAAAAGACTTCGATTTATTATTTTCTACTTATGTTATAAGGAAATTAGGGTATTTGGGTTGAATTCTTATTTATTCACATGCTATCTCATTGACTCTGTGCCTTGGTTTCCTCATTTATTAAAGAGGCAGCAAAGTGAATATTTGCAACTTTTGTGGGTTTTTTTAAGATTTATTTATTTATTATTTGAGATACAGAGAGAGCACTAAGGGGGGGGGGCAGAGGGAGAAGCAGGCTCTGAGCAAGGAGCCCAATGCGGGGACTTGATCCCAGGACCCTAAGATCATGACCTGAGCTGAAGGCAGACGCTTAACTGACTGAGTCAGCCTGGGCTTTGCACTGTTTTATTAGATATAAAATAACTAAATAAAATATAGAACTCTACCAGTTAAAGTATAAAATATTTATCATATATGTAAATGTTATATTTACCAAAATCTTTTCCCAATGTAAATGTGAGCACAGTTTTGAGAAAAAATACACATTGTAGAAAACACTTTGTAAAGAATTCAAATAATTTACTAATCCTCTCTATCATGTTCCCAAACAGCATGATATAGCAACCAAAAGTACTTGAAATAAATGAAAATATTCAATGTAGGTGTGATGGGGGGAAAATTCAGGAACAGAAACGTATTGAGGAAAAAAGGCCAACTCATGTGAACTTAATATGTGTAGATTGCAAACGTTTTTCTAAATTTTCTCTAACCAAATGGAAAAAAAACAACACCCAAACCTGAGCGTTATACAACATAGTAAATTTGGAATAAAAACAGAGAAACCAATATGGCAAAGAACAATTACTCTTGACATTATGGCCAACTGAGTATGTTTTCTGGGTGTTGTTCTAGAGAGTGAGTACCACTCTCATAAAGAACAAGTTCCTCGACAACATGCCTAACAATGTGCACGCAATAATTTTTATGGGACTAATTTATTTTAGCGCTCATCAGTGTAAATTTGGCATAAAACCAAAATCTAATGCAACAAATGCAGTTCTAATGAGTATTGTATAAATTGGTCATAATACCCAGTTATTTTTTGAACTTAAATAATACATTCTATTCATTCATTTAATCAATCATTCTACCAATTCATATTGAGTGTCCCCCATTTTCCAAGACTTAATTAAATCTCTAGTACGTATAGAAATAAAATGTAGTTCTAGTCCTTTAGTCACTTCCGCTTCTGAATTTAATGAAATATCTGGTATGGGGCTACATTTCTTGATAGACCAACTATAAAATCTGAATTAAAAAACACAGAAAAAAACACAATTATTTGAAGATAGTGAGAACAACCAAGGCAATCAGGATTTGCAGGGAGATGTTTCTAAGAGTCTGAAAAGCTAAATCAAAATTAAGCAGTTTTATAGCACTTAGGAGACAAAAATGAAATTCGGGGCTATAAAGGAAGAGAAGCCTAGGTAAACAGTCCAAGTTTTCTTGAGAGCCTGGAAGAGCTATACCCTGGGAACAAAGGCAAATACTAATAATCAGGCCTTGACTGACTAAGATGACATGATCATATTCAAGCTGCTATCCAGAAGAAAACTAAATTCTATGAAAGATAACATCATCAAAATCGTTACAACTGTTGTTATGCAGTATATAAAATTCAATTAAATAAGTGCTCTAAAACAACCAAGTGACCAAAACCAGAAGAATAAACACAAAACATAGGATAAAAAACCTTGGTTAAAACAGTTATTAGACTTATCCAACAGAAATTTCAAGATAACTAAGATTAATATGTTAAAAAATAGAAAGATGAAAAATATCAAAATTAAATTAAATATATGAGAAGAAATCAAATGGAAATTTTGTGCTAAATAAGAAGTCAGCAGATATTAAGAGATTAATAGATTTTTAATAGAAAATTAAACACAATAGAAGATAAGATTAGAGAATGGGAAAATAGAACAGTAGGAAATATCCAAGTTGAGGCACAGAGAAAAAAAATGCAAAATACATAAAAAGCATAACAAACCCCTAGAATACAATAAATACGTCTTACATACCTATATCTTGAGTCCCAGAGTAGGGGAGAGAAAGACAGAGAATGGGGCAAAAATATTTTTTGAGCAGATACTGACATTTTTCAAAGCCAACATTAAGCCACAGATTTTAAGAGTTTAGGGAAACCAGAACAGGATAATTATAAAGATATATCCAGGCACATTATAATATAATTGTTAAAATAAAAAAAAGGTAAGGACAAATAGAAACCTTACAGGCCAAAGAACAAAAGACACGTGATTTTCAAAAAGAAGAGCTATACAGATAAGAAATATAGTTGAATTTTAAATAGAAATGATGAAGCCAGAAGATAATGGAGTGACTTTTAAACTGCTAAAAGAAAATAATTTCCAACCTGGAAGTTAAATGCCACCAAAAACGTGCCCCCAAAATAGAGATAAAGTAAAGGCATTTTAAACTGTATTAATATTCTATTGTGGCTGGCTGGAACAAATAATAAAATTGTTGACACAAACATTATAAATTTATAATCATCTTAGAGCTGTATAGATTGGAAGTCCAACAACATCTCAATGGGCTACAATAAAAGTGTTGGCAGGGCCAATTTTTTTTTCTAAAGATGCTAGAGAAGAATCTATTCCTTACCTTTTCAAGATTCTAGAGGCCACCTAAATTTCTTGGCTCTGGGCACTCTTGCTCCATTTTCAGAATTAGCAAGAGTGAGCAAGTCTTTCTCACACTGCCATCCTTTTGGTTCCCTGAAGTTGGGAAAGTCTAAAGATGGATTTGATAAGATTGAACTCTCTGGATAATCTATGATGATCTTCTCATTTTAAGGTACATAACCTTAGTCACATTTGCAAAGTCCCTTTTGTCGTGAAAGGCAACATATTGTAACATATTCAAGGTTCTGAGGTTTAGGGTGTGAACACACATGCGGGCCATTATTCTACCTACCACACACACAAAAATTTGAAAATCTATTGTCAGCAGACCTTCACTAAAACAAATACTAAAAGGAGTTCTTCAGGAAGAAGGAAAGTGATTCTAATAATAACTATGATACTACAGAAAGAAACAAAAATCGTCGAAAAGGGTAAATATATGGGTAAGCATAACTGTTTAAAATAATAATATCTTGAGGAATTGAAGTACATATAGAGTCGAGTGATGTGCTGGAGTCAGCTAGCACTGGCTTGCAAGAACTTACTGCTAAATTTCAGTAATCCTGGAAGTTGGTTGTTAAACACATAAAAAAGTAATAAATAATCAAATGCAACACCTCTTATTTTACTACATTTATTTTATCCATGCTGCTGAGATCATTTATGTCTATTGTGTATACATATATATATATGATGAAAATAATATATATAATGGTATACATAAGTACATAGTTTTCAAAGATTTATTTAGTTATTTTAGAAAGAGGGAAAGACAGCACACTCGAGTGTGGGGAAGAGCAGAGGCATAGAATTTGCAAGCAGACTCCCTGCTGAGCATGGAGCTGGATGCACGGCTTGATCCCATGACCCATGAGATCATAACCTGAGCTGAAACCAAGAGTCAGACGCCTAACTGACTGAGCTACTCACGTGCCTCTAAATGTACATAAAATGTACATATTTTTCCAACACACATTCCATGATGCTATGTTGTAACTTGGAGTTGGCTGTCATGAGAGAATTTATATCATGAAAATTGGCAAATATTACAGATCAGGGCTTGATTTATTGTTTTTGTTGATTGTCTAAAAAGCAACCTAGAAATGTCAATTATGCAGATTAACTGTTATCCAATTTAGTAAAGAAATTACTCATGTCAGTGTGTCAAGCTGATATTTAACTTCATTATCTTCTTTGCATCACACGTTAATATAACTAAGATATGAGCCCATTTATATCTAAGTATACTTACTTATCAAATTCAACCACACTCTGAGTAAGGATATAAAAGCTTTAAAAAATCCAATGTAAGCATTCAGTGACAATCAATTGGCTATTTGGAATTTATAATAGAGACTATTGTATATTGTATTTTTATTTGTGGACTTGGTGCTACATTTTTTTTTAGTCAGGAAGAAGTATAGTAAACTAATATATGTGTATATGCATACATTTTCCTCAGATAACCAGTTGCTAAACATTTATTGGTACATAGTGAATTAGGTTCAAAATATAGTAATAGCACAAAAGGTGAAGTTAAGGTGCAATTTCGAGAGGCAGTAAAAGTTATTAATTATAAGGTCAAGAATGCAAGTTGTAATTTCTAGGGTTGCCACTTAAAGAATAGTAAATAACAACTTAATAGAATGGAAGAAGATAACCAAAATAGATACTCCTACCCCAAAAGAGTAAGATATTTCATCTATTTCTATTTCGTACAATTACTGATATATTTGAAATTAAAAGGATCATCTTGTTATTGTTTGTTTGTTTAGTCTAACTAATTTTATCCTTTTTCAAAAATTTTTATTTTCTCTGTGTATCTGGTTAGAGTCTTAACAAAACTGTTAACATTTCTATATGTAGATTTGTAGCCTGACTTTTCAGTACATGTTATATTGCATGCCATTAAATATTCTTTGAAACATCATTTTTAATGGCTACATAAAAACCTCATTATATGTACTATTATTTATCCTCTTTCTTATTGGTTGATATTTTCTTTTTTATGAGCTATTATGGATAATGCTATGAGGAACATCCTTTTCCACACATTTCTTTGGCAAATCCCTGATTATTCCCATAGGGTAAATTTTTAGGAATAGAATAAAAAGGTATGAATTGTTTTAAGCACTTCATACATATTGCTAATTGACTTTCAGAAAGGTTGTGCTAATTTATACTCCCGGTAGTGGTTAAAGGATGTTCCTTTCTCACTATGATTTCTTTAACATTGAATATTACTACTTAAAAATACCTTTGTCAATTTTTAAAATTGAAAATGTAGATCACATTGTCATTTGATTTGAATTTCTTAGATTACTATCAAGCCGAATAGCATTATGAGTTTATCAGCCATTTACATATCTTCCGTGAATTGTTGGTTCATGTCACTTGCCTTAATTTTCCAAACGCCTTTTTCCTTTTTAAAAATGTCCCCGTACTTTCATGATGAGCAATTGATTTATGGAACTGCATATGTCAATATTAATCAATTCATTAAGTATTTACTAAGAATTCCTGACTTTTAGACTTGTTAGGGTTACAAAAAATATAACACCCTAAGGAATCCATAAGGTTAGTGGACAGCTATTGATTCATCGGATAACCTAATTCAGTTCATGGTAGAGTATATAACTAAGAGTGAAATGCCTATCGTGGACAGTAAGCGTACAACCCAGGAAATACTAGTAATTGGCAAGTAGGGTATGCCTTGAGCCTTGAAGGAAGAATAGTGTGTACATTGAGGGAAGCAAGCTGAAAACAAGTGGAATGAAGACAGAATATATGTGTGTGGGTGCGTAGAAAGAGTGGGATTTGTGGTGTGGTATTTTTAGCAGATGAGTTGATGCCAACATTAATTGAGATAATCGGTGGCAGTAGACATGTGACTTGATTTAGCATCTAATAATTTGTACTCCCTTTCCATTCAAAACTTACTTTAAGACCCTCTATTGGGGTGAAATACAGCAATAATAAAAAGGAAAACAATGACCGCAAAAAGAGAAGAAGACAGTGTGCCCACCAGAGTGGGTGCCATCTGCAAGTTATTTTAATGTCGGCACTAAATAAGGAAGTCTGGGGGAGGATCCCTGAAATAGACACCACACACAATAAGACACTCTGGAAATGTATAAATCAAATAAACGATTGGATGTACCTCTTCCAACTATAGAAAGAGAGAATTTTTACAGACTTCTCTTGGGATCACAGTTTTTTTAGACTGCCCAAGCAATTTAACCATTTTCCTCCCAACAATTCCTGTTCTCTTCAAGACAGACAGCAAAATAGTTATAAGTATTCACATTATAAAGAGACTAGTTTTCAAAGGCAATCATTTTGGAGCTTCCTCTTAATTGGTACAGAACTTGCCCTCCGGCTGCCAAAACAATGAAACTGGTCAAAATGGGAGAAGCATTAGAAAACAGGCAGTGTAGGACAGGGGGGTAAACAAATGATGTGAGTGCTATAATTGTCTGAGCTCTCTAAGTGGAAGTGCTTTTTTTTTTTTTTTTTTTTTTTTTTTTTAAGATTTTATTTATTTATGTGACAGAGAGACAGCCAGCGAGAGAGGGAACACAGCAAGGGGGAGTGGGAGAGGAAGAAGCAGGCTCACAGCGGAAGAGCCTGATGTGGGACTCGATCCCCGATCGCCAGGATCACGCCCTGAGCCGAAGGCAGACGCTTTAACGACTGCGCCACCCAGGCGCCCCTGGAAGTGCTTTTCTATACTGTAGTTCAGGGAAGGGCACCTAGCACCCAACTAGCAGAAAGCTATGGTCTCACTGAGTAGAGAAGAAAACATCAGAGGGCCTGTTAAAAAGCTCAATCAAAGGTCTTGCTTCTCCTCTCTCACTTACGGCTTCCCACCTTAGGAAAAAAGCATCTATTGGGTACTCAATGTTCCGCTCTCCATCATCACCTCTTCTTACTTCCTTTCCCGTGGTTCACTCATCTCAAAGTACCCGAGCTTCCGAATTTCCAAGTTTTTGCTCAAACAAGCCAGGCTCTTTTCCTTATTTTCCTATTTCCCTTTCCTGAAACTCCCTTCATAAGACCCTCCACCTCCCTGCCACCAAATACACATAGTTTTTTTTTCCTTTACTTCATTCAGGTCTCTGTTCAATTCTTACCTATGCAGATAGACCCTCCGTGGCCATCATTTATAACGTACCTTCCTCTAACTCATCATTTTCCGCCATGCTCCTTATGTCATATTATTTTCTTCATAATTGATATTATCTTGGGACATATTATTCCTTTGTTTACTTATTGAGTATCTCCCTTTAGCAATATTGAAGCTTCATGAGTTCAGAGATTTGCCTATTTTCCCCAAGCCCTGCTACATGGTAGGTGCTCAATAAACACGCATAGAATGAATGAACGTCTGAAAAGAGTTCCAGGGAAGGGGGAGCAGCAGGTTTTCCAGAAGGCTTAAGAGAAAGGATTGTATTTAGCTGAAAATGACATGCCCAGAAATATCAGCATGCACAATGATGTGGCGTGAAGCATAAAAAACAATTTCAGATCAGTTTGGCTGCAGCATGGGGGATCCAAAGGGCAGCACCAGAAGACAAGCCAAATCAAGTGGAAGAGATCCTTGAATACCAACGGAGGTTGTATGTTTGCTTGATTTTTTAATATCCCTGGAAATCTACAAGGTAAGTGACACTGAGGGCCTTTAAGGAGAGGAACAATTTGCTTCATGTAGTATTTCCAGAGGACAACTGGGCATCAGAGAGAAGGAAGCTACCTGAAAGCAAGGTAGCTCCTGAGGGTTGCGTGGGTCCAGCCAATAAACAGGGTGCCGTGAGCACCGGCTCACGGTCATAATAATACTGAACTTCGGTGATCAAAAGGAAAATCACTAAAATAGGACACTTTTTATCTTGACTGTGGCTTGCCAAGCGTCCTCTGTGAATTATCAAAGGGCTATATAAAAAGAAGGTTGAAATATATTATTACCCTTGCAGGATACCTATTATTGTGAATGATTGATTTCTCCGCTCCCTCAGGGGCATTGTGAGCTCAGTACAGGGACCTAATAGAAACTTCTGCAAAAGTGCTCCAAATCCATTTGGCTGAGTCTTTCAAAAGAGAATGATGTAAGCTAGTGACCTTTGTGCATTATTAGAATTAAGAGCCCTTAACATGCAGATTGACCCTCATTTCCAACTTCATTCTCAACAATTAGTGATTGCTTTCATTAGTTATTTTTCTAAGAGGCAGGTCCCATTTTACAGATGGGGAAAGTGAGGCCACAGAAATTAAGCAATGAAGCTTGAAGTCAGGGTTAGTCAGGAACTGGGACATGGCAATTTTTTATTGTCTTAGTCTACAAAGTCATGTTGGCTCAGTTTTCTTATTAACATAGAAATTCTTATGTATGCACTTATACTAGAATGTTGTACACAAAATTTTCAAAAGTGTCATCAACATTTGGACATCTAGTTATCAAATATCGGAATTTTTGTCATTTAAGGGGATGCCTGGGTGGCTCAGTCAGTTAAGCTTCTGAATCTTGATTTTGGCTCAGGTCATGATCTCAGGGTAGTGAAATCAAGCCCTGTGTCGAGTTCTGCTCTGGGTATGGAGCCTCCTTAGGATTCTGTCTCCCCAGCTGCACCCCCCCCCGCCCCCAGCTCATGCTCTCTTCCTCTCTCTCTCAAAAAAAAGAAAGAAAGAAAAGAAAAGAAAAAAGACAAAGAAAAAGAAAAAGAAAATAATTTATATCATTTAGGACAATTGCAAGCTGTTAAAAATGATAGCCATTAAGTGATGATAAAAGTCAACTATTTGATGCTTTTAACTTTCCAGACTTCCACATCAATTTCTTTACTATATCCCTATGAGTTTAGGAAAGACAGTCATTCTTATTCCTATTTTATAAACAGGTTAAAAAGACACAGTTTGCCTGACTACTTCTTAAATGTTTAGAAGGCCATGCACTATACCTCATTCATTCATTCAGTAAGACATTCATTTTTACTTATTCACTTAGAAAATATTTGTGAGTATCAACTATGTGCCAAACATCTAACAGACCCTAGATATACTTTGATAAATAAAATAGACAATCTCAGGCCTTGTAGATCTCACATTTCAGTAGACAGGTAATGAACAAGTAAACAAATGCATATTTACACATTGAATGAGGTGACAAGAGGGAATTAGATATAATATTTAAGAAATATCAGTAAGGGTCCTTCTTCATTAAGAAAATCAAGGAAGACCTCTCTGAGAAGATCATGTTTAAAGTTTAGACTAACACGGAGAAGAAAACAACCTTGCAAAGCACAGGCGAAGGTATTTCCAGGCAGAGGTGGTTATGTATATGAACATTCTGCAGAAGGAAGCACTTAATGTCTCTGGAGCAGCAGATCTTTAGCACAGGGGAGGTTGTAGGCGTGGTCAGGGGCCATATCATTCAGATTCAGGTTATGACAGAATTGACTTCATTCTAAGTAGGATAGGAAACCACTGGAGGTTTTAAGCAGATGAGTGATCAGAACCATGGGTTAAGAAAAAGCATGTTGGCTATAGTAATGAGGATAGATTGAGGGGTGGGGGGCTTAGAGAGAAGAGTGAAAACACAAAGACATTAAGCTTTCACTGTGTTCTGGGTCAAGAGTGATGGTGGTGCTGATAGTAGAGATGAGCCAGAGTCAAAATATATTTTTAGAAGTAGAACGAATAAGACTTTAAGTGGATTTGATATTGGACAGGGAAAAAGTCATCATGGATGACTTCCAGTCTCTGGCATCAGCAACTGATAGTTGGCAGAGCCCTTTATGATAATGAAAGGGCGGAGGGGGGGAGAATCCAGGATATAGGAGGGAACAAGTATTCAGGTTTGAGCAGACAAGTTTGGGGGTGTCTGGGGGATATCCAAATAGAGAAAACAAGTATGTATTTGGATATACAGGTCTAAGGCTTGGAGGGGATGCTCTCTTGGTAATATGAATTTGAGAGTCATCTACATAAAGATAGCATTCAATGTCATGGGAATGGAGATCATTTACAATGAAAAAAGAGGGTTGAGAATAAATCCTGGAAAATTTTCAGAATTAGCAAGTGAATATAAGAGGTAAATCCTACTAGGGAAAATCATAACGGAAAGGGGCAGGAGGCAACCAGCAACAAGTGTTTTCATGGAAGTCAGGAGAAGAGTATTTCATTTACTAATCCTTCTTACCCCCGTGGCCCTCCATTCAAAATTCAGCTCCTGGTGTGGGTATCATCTTTTCTAGAATGTCTTTCCTCATAATCTTCTTTGACTACCATGCACCATGCAAATGGCTTATGACTGTGTTACAAGAGCAACTATTAATGTTCGCAATTTATTAAACACTTAAAATGTACCAGCAGCTACACCATGCATTTTACCTGCATTTATTCTCTCTTACGCTGTAATCACATACTCATTAAGTAAAATTGATTACTCTTTTTCCCCCTCAACTTTAGTTGCAGTAGATAATAAGATCTACATTGGGGCACTGTTCAGAAAACAGAAATAAGGAGTCATACTTGGCACAATATCTACGGTGTAGAATTTACGGAGTAAATTCTTTTTTTACACTCTTTACATTTATAATTTACGATTATACATTTACAATGTATAGATTTACCTCCTCTACAAACTACGAACTCTTTAATGCACGAGGTGTTTTTCAGTCATCTTGAATCCCCAATACTATGAACATTGCTAGGTGTGTTTTATGTGCACAAAGTTTTATGGAAGTATTAGTCTCTAGTTTATATTTCAAAGGTAGACGTTTCCAATTCTAGATGTGTATTAGGTAGCAGTGGGCAACATCCTTGTTTTTTTAGCGTCTTTTAAATTCAGCATTAAAAATCACTATCATTTTAAGCTGGATTACCTGCTTTTAATTACATTTTTAATTCTTGTATTCTGGACAGGCGGAAAGAGGGTAGAGCAATCAATGTCCAGTGTGTTCTGTGATAGATAACTTTATTCCCACCCGGTAAGCTTGTAAGGCATCCTTGGAGCCACAGTTATATCTTGTTTGAACTTTCTATTCAATTTTGAGACAGCCATGATCTATTTCCATTTATGTAAAAGGAATTTCTCCTCTTTATAGAGAGAATGGAAAACTTTAAATTCCCAGTAGATCAATTTATGGAGGAGCATCTTAATAGAGCTCTATCTTGAGAAATAAACATGTGGCGCGTCCTGCTATGCCAAGGCTTATGTCAGTGTTACATATTATATTTTAAATGTACATTTTCAAATCTATGTCATTTTCATCTTATTTACTCTTTGATTCCAGAAAAAAAATTTCCTAGGATAAAAGTTTAAATAACCCACAGGTGTGGAAAAGCAGAAGTCCTCAGGAAAAATTCGAAGTAAAAAGATAGTAAAAGTCACAACTGAAAATCTTACCATGCAACAAATATACTAAATGTGGTAAGGATTAAACTAACGAGGACAGGAAGAAGACAGCTTCTGGGAGAGACCATAATGGCGGCACTATGAGCAGCAAGAGTGACAGGGGAGTTCTGTGGTTAGACCATAGAGAAATCTGTTTTCAGCAGAAGTGCTTGGCTTGGCACCTGTCTTAAGCTCATTGAATCTCACTGGATAGTCTTCATACTAAAAGAGGGTGACAAAGTTAACTAAAAATATTAACAGTTTATTAGTAAGTTTTGTTGAATATGCACCATTTACTTCAGCCATTTTCATAGAGGTTGGGGATGGTTTGAGAGCTTTGATGGGGGTAAGATTTGGGCTTAGACAAACTCATTGGATATACCACAGGCACGGAGTGAAGCTCAAGTGTGAGGTGACATTATCTGTTGTGCATACTACTTAGTAATAATAATTATGATAAAGCATAAAGCTTAGTAATTGTAGCTTACAGAGTATCCTTGAAATGGATTTATTTGTGTACCCCTAAAATAATTTAGTGAAATTATACCCATGCTTGTACACTTTTCAGTTGGCAGCAGAAATTTTTTGTTGTATATTTAAATACTTTAAAAGGTGTCATTTCCTGCATAGCAGAAATATTAACATTTTAAAATAAAATTGTTAAATAGTGCTTTAATTTTTCTAAGAAAATGTAAATATCATATCTGCTACCATTCATTTAAAATACATGAACAACTTTAAATAATAAAACAACATTCTTTTTGCTCTTCAAGCTGGTATTTTTATCCTATTTCCTCCAAAATTTTTATCCTAATTTAATGTATTTTATGCTTAAAGGACCTTATTAACCGCCTTACCATACATCTCTACAATAAATGATGTATATAAATTAAGATTTAACTTTTACAATGTTTCCTGTAACCATAAGATTGTTAAGTGTTAAAATTACCTTCCACATTAATTTATTATAATTGTCATAAGTACACCATTGATCAAAACAACATATTATATTTCAAATTTGAGTAATAATTATTAAGTATAAAAGTAATATTTTATTGGAAATTCACCTCAATGAGATAAATGACTTTTTTTTCTTTCATTGGCTCATATATCTTTGGATGGATATTACTTATTGCTAAAATCACATAGTTACTATATAAGTTCTGCTCCTATTTTTGGTTTTTATAGATGTAAGAGCTGAGAAGTCATATTCACATAAATAAGTGGATGGGAATGGAAGGAGCAATGTCACTCAATTCTTTGATCTTCTTCAGAGATATATGACAGAATTCACATAGTCATCTAGGATCATAAATTATTTTTAATCTATTAGCTGACAACTTGATTAGGTCCTCTTTAATTTTGCTGAAAGTAAAGAATTGGAAACCACCTGACTTTCAGAAAAGATTAGTCATTAGTCATTCAGTTTTTCAGCGTCTCCACCAGCGTGTATCCCTTTGTTTGATGTCATAGAAGTTTATACACCTCAGGGCATTTCACCAGAGGTAGGTTCTAGGATTAATGAGAGTTATGCCTTTCTCTCCTAAAGTAGAAGAAAAGGTTTGTGTTAGAGGAGATGGAAATAAAAAATCTGCATGTAGTCATTAACATTCTCAAGGAGACTAATTTTAGGAAAGAGTACATAAGGAAACTGGGAACTCAGAAACCCTTGGAAAAGTCTACATTGACCACTGGTGGTACATGAAGTGGAAAAATCACAGGTTTGAAGCCCCTAGTATAGCCCCTTACTATTAGCCTCATGTCCTAGCAATGTAATAAGGTCATCTTTCATTGATTACTACACACTTTACATGTTCATATATCAGATGGATACTAGTTACCTAGGGTAGACAGTAATAAGTATGTATAGTGGATAGATAGCTAGTAGTAAGTATGCCAAAATAGACCAAATGCTAAAATGTGTGAGTAGGAAGAGATTATATTAGACAGCGAGAAATAAGGTAAGGAAAGTCTGTAAGATTGGTAACTGATATATCTGATACAGTTCCACATCTGGATATCTCCTTAAATAAAAATATGCTAAATAACAATGTATTTTTGTAAAACAAATATTTATTGCAATATTATTTATAATAGAAGAAATTGAAATCAACCTAAATGCTAGTTCATCATATATTGGTTTCATAAACTGGCACAATTCTTCAAGAAACATTTTTCAGACATTATAATTATGCTTGTGGAGATTATGGAATTATCTCAATAAATGCTTGTTATATTATTTAATTTATACAAATTACTGTGTGTAAGCAAAATTCTGTCAAATACAATATAAACAATGTGAAAAGTAGGCATATGAGGAAAGACTTGAGGAAAATACATAAAAGTAATAATTATCTTGGGTTGATATGTATGTGTTTTTTCTTTTGTCCTCTAAATAGAGGAAATGTGATTATATTGAACATGTGATTATACATTTTCTCTTCGAAGGTATGTATATGTTATATACATATAGTTATTATATATAAATATAAAAGGTTAATGTTTATTTATATAATTGACTACCTATAACATTATATATAAGTATATATCTCATTAGTTCTTTAAAAAGCAATACATGCACATAGTAAAATAGCCAAATAGATAGAAAACTTACAAAATAAAAACATGCATATGTATATATATTAAAGATTTTGTTTATTTATTTGACAGAGAAAGAGACAGTGAAAGAGGGAACACAGCAGGGGCAGTGGGAGACAGAGAAGCAGGCTTCCCGCTGAGCAGGGAACCCGATGTGGCATGATTCCAGGACCCGGGGATCATGACCTGAGCTGAAGGTGGACGCTTAAGGACTGAGCCACCCAGGCGCCCCTAAAAATATATTTTTAAAAAAATTCAGCCTTCCAGGGTGCCTGGGTGGCTCAGTCAATTAAGTGTCTGACTTGATTTCAGCTCAGGTCATGATCTTGGGTTTATGGGATTGAGCCCAGCATTGGGCACTGTGCTCAGTGCAAAATCTGCTTGTCTCTCTCCTTCTGCTTCTTTCCCGCTCACTCTCGGTCTCTCTCTCTCTCAAAATAGATAAATAAAATCTTAAAAAAATAAAAATAAAACATAACATTCAGCCTTCCAGGACGTAACCACCGTTGACTGCTACTTACATATACCTCTAGACACTTTCTATGCATATACATGCATATCAATGCAAATATATATGCATAAATAAGCACATGGTAATCATGTATTTTTACATAAATAAGAACATATTAACCACATTTGCTTTCATTATTCACTTGCCATCTTCTAAAATCAACATTTCTCTAATTTGCTATGTTTGTGCATTTTCCTTCTGGTCCTTTAGCAGTTGTGTAGGCTCTTTTTAGTATTTCTAAAGATTGCCTTTAAATTTTTATAGATTTCATTTAAATATCTTTTTTCTATATTTATCACCTTTATTTTTTATTTTTTTTTAAAGATTTTATTTGTTTATTTGACAGAGATAGAGACAGCCAGCGAGAGGGGGAACACAAGCAGGGGGAGTAGGAGAGGAAGAAGCAGGCTCCCAGCGGAGGAGCCTGATGTGGGGCTTGAGCCCAGAACGCTGGGATCACGCCCTGAGCTGAAGGCAGACGCTTAACGACTGAGCCACCCAGGCGCCCCTACATATATCACCTTTAGATACCATTTTTTTTATTTTTTTATCAAAAACATGAGGTAGCTAGTAAATTTCCAACCTCCATCTCCCATGTCTCCTTTCTCCACACTTAGCTTCAAATTTAGTTTGGTTCTATTTCTTTTTTTTTTTTTTTTTTAAGATTTTATTTATTTATTCGACAGAGATAGAGACAGCCAGAGAGAGAGGGAACACAAGCAGGGGGAGTGGGAGAGGAAGAAGCAGGCTCATAGCGGAGGAGCCTGATGTGGGGCTTGATCCCATAACACCGGGATCACGCCCTGAGCTGAAGGCAGACGCTTAACCGCTGTGCCACCCAGGCGCCCCTGGTTCTATTTCTATTTTTCTTTTGGTTACTTCATACTCTTAAAATTTTTAAACTTTCATTAATTGATTTATATATTGAATTAATTCCCAATTATTTGAAAAGGGGAAAACAGCACACTTAAACTTCCTAATTTCTCCTTTCACCTTGGAATTTGTATTAGTTATATAGTAATTCTACTTTGCCAAGTTTGATAACATTTATATTGCATTCCCTAATTCCCACAGCTCTTTATTCTTATTTATCCATTTTAATGGATTTATGACCCATTTCTATTTCCACACTTACAGTTCTTCCATTGGTTGGTTTATAAAAGAGTCCATGCCAATTTCTTCCCCACCCCCCACCCCAAGAAGATGTCATGAGTGCAGTATGTCCAGAGTTCTTGAAAGTTGTATAAAACTTTTGGGTCATATTTTCTGAATCCAAGGACCAAGTAGACATGCTCTTCACACATCTCACAATTAGTTTCAAACTTCTTAAACATTTGAAGCCAGCCAGAGTTTTCCACTTTTGAGTAGATGTTGAACATTTTGCCTAGATAACCTCTTTATTGTGTAGTCCTTATTATTTATTCTTTGTTATTTATATATAAAATATCTCCAAAGCAGTGTTTCCCTTTCATTCTTCAGAGTCAAGCCTTCTTTTATTTTTGGAAACTTTTCTTTTATTACATCTTTTAATATTTTTCCATTTTTACTTTTTACTTCATCTGGAACACTAAGCATGTATATGCTATAGTCTTTTGACTGTCTCTCAGAACTATCATTTTCTCTGTAATTCTTTTATTTTTTATTTTCTTTTATTTTTTTAATCGATTCTTTTAAACTATGTTTTCCATTTTATTTTGTTGAATTTTATGAAGTCTATGTCTTTGTCCATGATTGTTTTTGGTAATATCTACTCTTGGGTTTATTGGTTCTAATGTAACTTGAATAACTGACATTGTTTGAAATTTTCTTTTTTCTTTTTTTTAAGATTTTATTTATTTATTTGATGGAGAGAGACACAGTCAGAGAGAGAGGGAAGTGGGGGAGTGGGAGAGGAAGAAGCAGGCTCCCAGCAGAGGAGCCCGATGCAGGGCTCGATCCCAGGACTCTGGGATCACACTCTGAGCCGAAGGCAAACGCTTAATGACTGAGCCACCCAGGTGCCCCATTATTTGAAATTTTCTGTCTCATTTCTTTCCAAATGTTGCTATCTTACTTTTCACCTTATCTTTTTTTTTATCACATGCATCTATACTTTGAAGTCTTATTCAGATGACATTTTTTAAATTACGTTGATTTTATTTTTAAATGTGTCTCATTGTTAGTTGTTTTTTTTTTTTTTTTATATTGTCCCAGTGTTCTGTATTTGTTAAATTTCTTCTGTTCTTTATCCCCCTGGCTATGTCTTTGTGTCATTTTAAGGTTGGTTACTTTTTAAAAGTCTGGACCATCCTTCCTGAGCAAGTAGTTTGTTAAAGAATAGCATTGTGGGGCGATGGGCTAGGGAAGATGCTTAACAGCAAGCTGCTTGAATGTAGGTCTAGGGACACATACACTATGCCCAGGACCATGCTTTGACTCTGGTCGACAGAAGGTCTGCCAATCCCACAGCAAAACCCCATTTATCATAACTTTTATTTTAGTGGGTTTATTGTTTCTGTTTCATTAACTGCCAAGATCAGCAGATTCAGCTTAGTGATTGCCAACTCTGGTTTTTCATCTGCTTTGCCACAGGAGCAGCTTCTTGCTTCCTGCAAAATTAGCATGCATGTGCTTGTCTTCATTCAGCCCCTTCTCCTCTGTGGCTGTGGTTTCATAAATATCTGATCTAGACTTTCACAGTGCCATCACACGTTTACAAGAAGTCCGTAAATTCACCCTTCGGAATAAGCCATCCAACTATGGAGAACTCTGCTAACTTTCCAAGTTCTGCAGGGGTGTTTAATCTGTTCTCAACATCTCCCCTCAATCTGGTCATATTTCACAATATTTGGCAATGATTATTTACATTTTATGGACTGTCAGGGTAGATATGTTCTACTTTCATTATAGAAGCCATTATCATTCTGTTGTTTTCTTTGTTGTTTTCTGCTGGTTTTAAAAGATGGGAGTAACATTCTTTTCATTTTGTCCAGTTTAACTGGAAGTCCTTATATTACCTTTAAAAGTGAGAAAGTATATATTCAATGATCAAAATAAGGTAAGAATTGTATTGATACTCAAAGAATAGGTGGAATTTATCATCAAATATGAGGCTATAATTAGTACATATATCAAACTTATAGTTGCAGAATTGCCTACGGCATATTTCAGGAGAAAGAACGTTGTTTGGCTGGAATAAGTATTTTACAGACTAGTGAGAAGTAGGTCTTGAAAGAGAAGATAGCAGAAGATCACTAGGAATATAGAATATGGTGTTAATTTTTTTACTCTACAGAAATTTGGGAACTATTGAAGATCTCCGAGCAGAGAATAAGACAATCATAGCTCTTCTTCAGAAAGATTAGTTTAGCTGTGGTATGACAGATAAATGATTAATTGTGAACAGAGAATTCACTTAGGAGAGTTACTATCAAAGCCTCTGTATTAGTTTTCTATTTTTGCATAACAAATGATGTACCTTACAACAGTTTCTGTGGGTCAGGAGTCTGAGCACAAATTACCTTAGTCCTTTGTTCAGGGTCCTACAAAGCTGCAATCAAGGTGTCACTGGGGCTGGGGCCTCATTTGAGATTTGGGCTTCTTTTCCAAGCTCACTCAGCTTTCTGGCAGAACCCATTTTCTAGAACTGTAGAACTCATGACCACTTGTTCCCCAAAGCCAATAAAATAGTTGTTACTTTAAAAGAAGCCTTAAAGGATTTTCCACTGATTAAGTCAGGGCTGTGCAGGATAATCTTCCTTTTTATTAAATGCAATTGATTTGGGGCCTTAATTACACCTGCAAAATTTTTCTACCTTTGCCTCATAATGCAACCTATTCAAGTGGGTGAGATCCATTACCTTTGCCATATATTGTAATTTAATCATGGGCATAACACCAGGGGGTGAAGATCATAGGGCCACCTTTGGACTCTGCTTACCATAGTATTTATAAAAGATATTGGGAAAAATAAGCATAGTGACTTGAAAGAGTTATGTGATGACTTGAAAGAGATATGTGAAAGGAATCCACAGTGTTCTGATTCAAGCTGGTGTAGAAATAAATACATAAACACACAATTAAATATAGGGTGGTAAGTGCAAATATAGAGACATGTATAAGGTTCCATGGTAGCTCAGAAGAAGGAGCCTGCAGTTCTTTCTGGAAAGATGAACATCAGAGAGGGCTTTCTAGAAGAGGTGGTTCTTGAAAGATAAGTAAGATTAATAAGATTAACAAATAGAGAACAGATAACGTAAAGTGAGAGGTTGATTATGAGCAGATAAACTATATCTTCAACATTTACAATAATATATTTATAATATTTAGATTTTTAATAGACTTTTGCATTTATTTTGATATTTTAAATATTGCATTAAAACATTACATATCTTGATTACTGATTTATTTTTATTTTTATTTTTTGCATCCTCTTAAGTTTCACACCCGAGGGAAATGTCTCACCCTCCTCACTGTCATCCTGGCCCTGAGCATCAAGTAGGGGCACTATCCAGAGAGCTGTGGTTATTTAGGTATTGAGGAAGTATAAGGTGAGAGTGGAAGAATTGCAGGAAGGAAAGCTAGAAAAACCGGCTGGGGTAAGATCATGAAAAGTCTTGATTTGTTCTCTAACAAAATGTCCAAGGACTTGACTCTGAGGATCACAAGGAAAAGTCATGGTTTTAAACTGGAGAGTGATCAGATGAGCCTGCCATTTGGAAAGATTATACTGGCAGAAATATGGACGCTAGTTCGGAGGGGTGTGCAGTTCTCTGTTAAAGGAGAACAATTAGGAGGCTACTGTAGTGGTCACACGAGGTAAGTCATCATACTTATGTTACCCATAGTATTTGGCTCACTGAAAAGTATTTTAATTTGGGATTCACAGGCAGAAACCGAAAATTTCTTGTTGGAGAACATGTTAGATGGCTTTTTTGACTCTCTAAATGGTAGACCTTTTGCTTAATGTGATTTTTTTATGGCAATCACATTTATGGCTCAAGCATTTCTGTAACTATATGCAGCTTATTTCACCTGAGAAATGTTTTTGATAAGATAAAATGTTCTGATATGTGATGCCGGGATTGAGTCTGAGACTACAGTTTTTATTGCATTTATATGCAGTGATGTTAGGTTAGGAGTAAGGCAAATGAATTCTCACCATACAAAATTGAATAACCCAGCTTTATAATTGCTTCAGGATAGCCGATTGCCTATTTTGTCTCTGTTCAAAGTACCCAAAGGAAATCTTCCTAGGGCCATTGAAAATATCAGAGTCTGCAGATGGAGATCATAACTATAGAGTATTGGCTGTATATTTAATATACAACTAGTGAAAACTGATTTAAGGGAGGGAGCCAGGATTACAATTGGATGCTTGATTGGAGGGGCTGCTATAACCAAGAGGCCAATCTATAAAGGACTATTTTACATAGTAAAGAAGCGGCATATTAAAAAAGTATTTACTGCCTTGAAAAATTCTAAATACACACAACATAAATGCTGACAGAATATATGGCCTTTTATATGTCCATGTTATTTAATATATCTAATACTAGCCCTTAACCCCCACCTCCATCTTTTGGAATTTTCTTTCTTGCAACCTATGTAAATACATCAGCCCCAGACTGCTTTCTTGTCTGATAGAAATCGAAGACTCCATGAAGCTTCATTTATATATTGGAGTATTTATTTTCAATTAGAACAAAACTTAAAATTTTTAGAGTTTCTTGTCATATAGAATGACCATCAGTTAATTGGAATATATCATGATTGATTCTTGAAATTAGGGAGAGAGTTCTTAATTTTAGGTTTAGTTGGAAACTTTTGGAAACAAAAGTGAATCCCAAAAAATCAAACCAAAAATTGTTACATTTCCTTGGCGCTTGTAGTATACATTGATGAGCTAATGTGCTGTGAAGCTTCGTGAATGCTCTGAACATGCAAGTAGTACAGTTTCAAGACAAAATTGCTCAAAGATTCAACCCAAGAGCAAGCAGGAGATGCTTCCATTATTGGCACATTCCAGCAATTCCAAAAATGTCTTCCAGACTCCAGAATATACTCCATACTTAAAATCCTACTACACATGACACAGTCTTTTATGACCCAATAGAATTTGAAAAACAAGGTTTAAAACGCAAACCTTGCTACCAGAGTATCTAATTTTAATTAGATTTTTATTAAAGTAAAAGTTACTGATGGCTGAGCTTTACCCAGGAGACCCCTGTGATAAGAGTCCTGATATCCTAAATCGGTCAATACCTTTTGGAAGGAAAGGTAGGGAATAGAAAAGGAGACACAGTGGCCACCGTCCCATTTTACCTTTACCCTCTTTACTTAACAACAACCACAAAATCTAAATTTCAACTGGCAGTGAAATAAGTTGAAATAAGCTGAAAACGTCAAACAATACAGAAGTGCATAAAATAAAGTTCAATGTTTATCCCTCTACTGTGGATCTCCAGCTCTCTAGACCTATCTCCAGAAGCAATCATTGTTGGGAAATTTTTAAATGTATTTCTCGAGAAATATTCTCTCTCTCTCTCCATATATATACATGTATGTTACATGTATATATATATATATATATATATATGTATATGTGTGTTGCTTGTGTGCATGTTTATTCTTCTCAGTTACACAAAAAGGAATAGACGGTGCCTTACTTCTAATAAAATATCTTCAAGATCACTTCTTGTCAGCAGATACAGAACTCACTCATTCCTTTTAGTACCTTCAGAGCCAGGGTCTCTCGCTCTTGGCACTCTGGATATTTGAGGTCAGAGGACTCTTTGCTTCAGATGGCAGTCATGTGCATTCTAAGATGTTTAGCAGCATCCCTGGCCCACTAGATAACAGCAGCTTCCCCCCAGTTATGAAAACCAAAAATACCTCCGGAAATTACCAAATGTTCCCTGGGGTCCAAAATCACCCTTGGTTGAGAAATGTTGCTTTAGAGAGTCCTATTGTATAAATACATATTCCCTTTTGGTAAATACTTAGGTAGTTCTCAATTTTTGAAGTCACACACACACAGACACAGACACACACACACACACACACAAAGGCTGCACCAAGTGTTCAAATCTATGTGTCTCTGAATAAATGTATATGCCTATCTGTAGGAGAAATTCCTGGATGAATTCTTAGATCAAAGAGAATGTGTAGGGGCGCCTGGGTAGCGCAGCGGTTGGGCGTCTGCCTTCGGCTCAGGGCGTGATCCCGGCATTATGGGATCGAGCCCCACATCGGGCTCCTCCGCTATGAGCCTGCTTCTTCCTCTCCCACTCCCCCTGCTTGTGTTCCCTCTCTCACTGGCTGTCTCTATCTCTGTCAAATAAATAAATAAAATCTTAAAAAAAAAAAAAGAAATGATTAAAAAAAAAAAGAGAATGCGTACTTCACATTTATATAGAATTGCT
This sequence comes from Ursus maritimus, assembly GCF_017311325.1. Lineage (NCBI taxonomy): Eukaryota > Metazoa > Chordata > Mammalia > Carnivora > Ursidae > Ursus > Ursus maritimus. Next base: position 64,063,966 of record NW_024426996.1, read on the forward strand.
GAATTGCCCTTCTTTTATACCGTTTTGCCTTAGAACAGCTCTTTCAGAATCTCTTGCTGATCTCTGAGAGGGAAGGAAAACCCTCAATAACCGTTTAAATCATATATCTAAAAGCTCTAAAGGCAATGATAGCAGCAGTTGTCATTTGCATTGACCAAGGCTATCCTGGAGGAGGTGATATGTCAACTTTTAGATTTCAGGGCCACAGGAGAGTGAGAGAGGAGGAAAGGCATTAAAGTAGGAGGGAGGGGATGAGAAAGCAAACATTTATTGCATGTCTTCTATGTCCAGTGCTGTGATATGTACATTACATACGTTACTTCCAATTTGTTAGGAATAATCATTATGGCCCCTGCAGGGATTGGCTTGGGTCTTTGGGCATGAACCCAAACGAAGTGAGCAGGCTTAAGGACTAAACACTGCCAACATCATTGCAGGTGCCATTTCCCTTGTGCAAAGGTATGAGCCACCTCCTCAACAGCCTGAAGCTATCTATATTCAGTTTCATAGCTGATGCGTTTCATTGAAATACCCCATTCCTCCAGTCCAGCCAAGTCCTGTAATAGATGCTTATGTCTATTTTAGTCCCCAATTCACAAAGCGGTGGCTAGAAGGTAGAATTGGCCCACGGACCTGGTTTGTTCAACCCCTACAATGTTCTAAAAAATTGAGTCAACATTTAAAAACAAGCACTGTTATACAAAATCTTGAGTTCTGCTTTCTTTTTTGGGAGATCTCTAACAGTGGGCAGGCATTCACCCTCGACAACAATTGGCATGAGCTGAGTGAGTGACAGATGCCCCTTAAGACAGGGCATATGCTCTCCAAATTATCCTAGTCTCTGCCACTCCGTAATGCTCCTTGATATAGAAGTGTAAGCTCAGTTTCTATTGACATAGTAGTCCTGATGTTTATCTTCCATTTGAGAAAGAGCCTTGCTGTAAACATTCTTTAAATCATAGGGAAAACACGGTTAGAAGAGATCTACACACGGACATGGAAAATAGGAAAGAAAATAAGCCTAGCTCATAGGTTCTTAAATCTGCATATTAGAATCACCTGAAAAGTCTTTTTAAAATGATAAATGTCTGAATCTTTCTTCCTCACCTGCACTAATTTGAGAAGGCATCAGTAGTTTTGAAATGTCTCCTGGTGATACTAACGTAGAGAAAAAAATTGACACCCCCAAGTCCTAATCTAGCTCACTATTTGTATACTGTCACCTATAAGTATTCCAGCTTTGGATTCTCTGCCCCAAGCCAACCACTTTAGCCATATGGCTTATATAATTGCCACTTAAGTTTAGTTCAGTCCAGTAAAGTTTATTTTCAAAGCAAAGCACACTGCAGGACAAGATAGACAGTAAATAAACTGTATTTTCTTTCCTTGAGTTTAGGTCATTGCTCCTCTTTTCCCCCACTTTATCTGACCAACTCAGTCCAGCTTATCTTCAGTGTTCCATATCTATTCCTCTTATTCTGTCCATTTTTTCCCCTCATTAACAATTCCAATCTTCAGATGAAGAAAATAGATCTCAGAGAGCACAATCAATTTAGCAAAGATCATCCTTCTAGTAAGGGGCAGACCAGAGACAAAACCCAAATCTTTCTGATGGCAAAAGTCCATGTTCTTTCCACCATACCAATGTGTTCCACAGAATTCTTAACTCTTTTCTTATTTTTGAACATTCTTTAATTGGAAATAAAATCTTTTATTTCTCAATGAGAGAGACAGCTTTGGAGAAAATGCCTCCAGATGGGGTAAAGTAATAAAACTACACTGATATATAAATGACTAATTGCAGATCCTTTCATAGGAATGGATTGGACTTAAATATCACAACATTACTTTTAGCTGGTTATAGGAGTTTTACATACTCATTGGAAAAAATTTAGAAAATAGGTAAAAAATAAGAGGAAGACATTCACTAGAGAATTACGACTCCTGAAAACCACTTTAATATTATGATATGGTTTCTTCTATTTTTTTCTTATCCATTTATCTCAAAATTGAGATCATATGATTTTCTTTGCCAATTCATCACTTAGTATTACTATTTCACCTATTCATTGAAAATTCTTTGGAAGATTTTTAATGCCGCAAAATACTCTGTTGTGAAGAAACCTCTAAAATTTATTTAACCAGTTTTAGTAGAGGATGCTGGAGATAAATTTTGAAAAGATGTGGGGGTATTTTACAAATGGACAAGGGAACAGAAGGGCTTGTATGTCAGCCCTGTATCAATATTCACTGACCTGGTTTGCTTTCCAAGAACCACAGCTGTAGCTGCTCTATGCTCATGGTTGACTATTTGATTTGGATTTGAACTGAATCTTTGGGGAGTTTAGATTATGCCAGCCTTTCAAGGGAGGGAGATCAAACTTAGAATTGAGAAAAAAAGGAGGAAACAGAGTCAAAGGGGATTATTTTATTAAATTGGACATGCATAGGTGCTTTTCCTTACCTTTGAAAACAGCTATAAGAGAACAGTCCGTGTTTAATAAAGGGGCACACCTTGAAAGATAGAAGATGAATCTGGCATTTTAACACCCTACTTCTTGAACTAGCATTTATCACTAATTAATTATGAGATTCTAAACTGTAACATTTAAACATTATTCATTGAACATATATACTGTGTCAAGTACTAGACATTAAAGATACAACAATGGGCAAGAGAGACACATGATTCACCATCTGGTTGATTTGGAAGACAAAATAATATTTGTAACTCTACTTTCTCATTTATGAAATAAGGGAATCTCTATAGCTCCTTTCAGTGACAAACTATTATTCTTCTCACTTCACTCACTAATGTAAGAAACATTTATTAGTTAATGACTGTGTTGTGAGCACTTTACTAGTTGTTGCTGATGCAAAGTTGCCTGCTTTTAACAAACTCACTCTACAGTCACAGTAGGTAATAGAAACACAATTTAGAATGAAGTGCAATGGCCTGTCTTATGGAAGTATGCACTGGGTGATTAGGGTCATATAGAGGAACCATCTATTTTTCTGAGAGGAAATGGGAAGTCTGGAATAGGGTAGAAGAGAAGACAATGAGTTGTCACAACACAGAAACAGAAGCTTTCCACACAGAGACTCTGAGAAGGGGCCTGTCACACCATGCGCAGGAGTGTGAGAGAATATTCTATACTCACGAAATAATTGGAATATGGTATGTTTATTAGTTTATCCATTCCATAAACATTTATCACACACCTGTAGTGCTAGGCAGGGCACTAAGCTCTGGGAATGAAACAGAGATCAGTAGAAGTACGGGTCCTGACTTCAGAGGGCTTTAAGTTGGTTGGTAGAGTCACACGCTAGACAAATAATCACACAGGTCAACATATAATTACGAGTAGTCACAAGGGCTATGAAGGAAAATTCTGAGTCACCCCAGTAGAATTAAGAAGTTTAAGAATCATTTCAGGGGGAGGGGAGGGATAGGGTACAAAACATTCGGTGGTAGATATAATACATTTGAAATAGCTCTCCAAGAAGGTTGGAAGTGGTGATTTAGTGGGATTTATAATGTCATATAGCTAAAGTGACTGGCACAAGGTAAGTATGACACAGGGCTAAGCCAAGTCAAACAAGCCAAAGGGTACCTGTTGCCATGATAGATGTTTACTGAGGTCTTTCATCACATTCAACGTTTACTAGTGTGGTTTGTAAGTCCTATATTATCTGGCCTGTACCTAGTTCCCAGGTTTTGTCTTTTACTATGTTTCTCCTCCTAATTGGATCTCTAAGATTTTCTACCAGTTACTTCTTTTTGAGGCACTTCCCCCATTTCCACAGTTACTGTGGTAGCCTCATCATACAAGCAAGTCCTGGTGATTGGTTTTAGGGAGTCACATAATCCAAGGTAGGCCAATCAGAATACTCCTTGCTTTAGACCATATGGGTCAACGGGTTTTTCCAATACATTTCATCTTGAATCATTTTTGTTTATTCAAAATTGCAAAGGATACGTGGTAACCCACACCACGAGTTATGCAAAGTGCTAGTAATATCAATTTGTTTACGAACAACTTGAGCAGAGAAATAGTACAAGATCTCCTGAGCCTTCATAGAAAGTGCCTGGGCTGCGTCTGGAATAACCAGTAGTGTACACATGGGACAAAAATGTCCAGGAGAAAGATACCACCCACCTTCACACCACATTGCATATTTATAGATTAGCCTAAAGGAGAGTAGAAAAAAAATCTCATATCTGTAATTAACAAAGAATCTAGCAGGGGATCCCTGGACCCAGGAGTTGAGACAGGAAGTGTGACTACCATGGGTCAGGTCCACACTCTGACATCCCTGGGAATAACCTTGAGCAACTTCTTCATGCCAGGATTACCAATACCAAAGGCCTTGGCATATTTCTATGCACTAGCTAAGTCAAAGAAAGATCCCTCATCACTAACTTAACCAAAAGAGACACTGGTGTATTCAAAGCACTTCAAAGCAACACAAGACATAAAAGATTCAGGAATTTTGGTAATTCAAACAATAGTGATTTGCATAGCACATACAAAATCCCATTGATGGAGATTTTTTCTCCTGGGGCTTTAGGGGTTCACTAGATGGAGTGGAAGTCCTAGGAGGAAACAAAAACTTCTTATAAACCCTGCATGTAGAAGATTTCTCTAAGAAGGCTATTCCTTCAGACCATGTGTGAGGAGGACACATGCCTGACTATCCTAAATACAGATCAGAGAGGGGATAGATGTCATAGCCAAACCACCTCGACACTTCCTAAAAAGCGGGATTTACATTTTTAATCCTGTCTTAAACTTCCTGCTTCTACAAGGGGGTTTTGAATTGTTACTCCATGAATACATGAAATGCTGATTTGGAGGGGATGATGAGGAGAGACGCTTACAAACATAATGCAGAAAAACTCAAAATAAGTGTGTGGTTAAATAGGTTGAGTAAACATGTGTTAAACATTAGCAGGACTTTTCAGAGCCTTGAATGACTAAATTTATGTTGTGAATCTCCAAAGAGATAAAACTATAATCATGATTTCTAAAATGTACTTAATCAGGAAACCTTTTATTTGTCTACCCAGATTCTTGAAGGACTCATTCTCATACTACAACTAATAATAATTCTGCATTTCATATAGGCCAGGAAGTGCAGTAATTGGTTATACACAAATTATTTAACACTGATGACAAGTCTAAGATGCAGAATCTATTACTCTTCTCATGTTGGAGAGGGGAAGACTGAGGCGCTGCCTATTTAGCATCCTTCCCAAAACACACTGCTTGTGCCCGGAAATGCTTTGAATCGAACCAAGGCAGTCTGATTCTGGAACTTGTGTGGTAAACCACCTCATCTTGCCACCCATAGTTCCTTAGAATAGCATGGAAAAAAACCTGGCATAGAATATAGAACTCTAACAATGCTTGCTTTCTATATGAATTGGTCTTTTATTACCTGGAGCTATGTTGTTTTGGAACACGTGATTTCCTTAGAAACACACAGGTTTAATAGAATTTGTGACAATGAGTCATGTTTTAGATGAATCCACCAATATTTCTTCAAGGGAATTTATCCAACACTTTATTTTTAAAAGACAACATCATAGAAAACCTTCGCTGTGCTCTTCTGTTGTCCCTCACCTTGAAGTGGGTGGGTTTGTAATTAATTTCCTTAGAAAATGAATCTTTGGGAACTATACACACCCACACTACAACACAAAATTAAGAATACACTTTGATTCTTCCAAAGCTCTCTATCCCTTTTAGATCGCTCTCTAGGCAGGGCAAGCTTTATCCTGAAGTTCAGGAACTCTGGGTGTTATTGGAATAAAAGCACATTGAACCTTAAAAAAAGAAAGAAAGAAAGAAAAAGAAAAAGGAAAGAAGAAAGAAGAAAGAAAGAAAGAAAGAAGAAAGAAAGAAAGAAAGAAAGAAAGAAAGAAAGAAAGAAAAAAGGAAAGAAAGAAAGAAAAGAAAAAAGCCTATCATTGACATTTTCCTGATTCTATATTAAAATCCCTGGCATGTTGATAGTTACAAGCTTCCTGACTTAGTAGGCACATAGTTCTGGGAGACCAAGGTTCCCATGGTCTAGTGATAACTAGTGGGGATTACTTGGTTCGTCTATCTGTCCCTTGTGATATTTTTAATTGTATGGCACTGTAACCGTTGGTGTAACTCATCCTGAGCTCTGAGGAAAGTAGTGGGAAAAAAAATTTAGGGGAGAGAATCTTGTTGCAAATGTCCTTGATGCATAACATGCTGAGGGAGATATAATGGGGTGAGGTTCAGATTTCTCTTCATTCTCCTGCTATATTGCACTCCAGTTTTGGTATCGGTAAAATCCTGAGAAGTAGATGTGATTCTGTTAAACTATAAGAAAAAAGCTAATTTGCCACTGCATTGCCAGGTGAGGAAAGGGCGTAATTTCAGCCAGGTACTTTGTGCTGACAGCAACATTGGATTCCACACACATAAACACAGCAGGGGCTTCTGTAGTTTATGTTATGGTGCTGGGCTTGTGTGAAAGTCGGTATGTACTTAGATGAGCTTTTTCTGGGCACCCCATATGCAAACTTCCAAAATATATTGACACCCTTTGCCTTAGAGATAGCTTTATATTTTACAAAGCAATTTTATATAGCATGACTTCGTTCATTCTTTACAACACTGTGATGATTGTTATTTCTCTATTTTGTGAAAGAGGAAAGAGGTGTGGAAAGGTTAAATGACTTGCCCCAACTCCCACTGTTAATAAATGGACAAGCTGGCTGTCAGGTCCCTTCTGGCCTTCTTTGTACTGTATCTTTCATTAGCCCTGTGAGGCTCACAACATTCAGAGAAGTACAAAACAAGGAAGCATAGCTAAAACTAACAGAGATTCATTTTGACTATTAAGTTATCAAACAGTATTTTTTTAATTATAATATTTAAATCTGAAGATAATGAGGGACACCTGGGTGGCTCAGTCAGTTAAGTGTCCGACTCTTGGTTTTGGCTCGGGTCATGATCTCAAGGTCATGAGATCCAGCCCATCAGTTGGCTCACACTCAGTGCAGAATCTGCTTGAGATTCTCTCCCTCTGCCCCTCCCCCTGCTTACTCGTGCTCTCGCGTGCTCTCTCTCTAAAATAATAAAAATAAATAAATAAAATCTTTAAAAAAAGAAATCTAAAGATAATGAGATTTGCTATCCTCATACCCACCTAGCAGATTGGAAATCAAATAAAGTTTGCATTTGGTAGAGTTTGAAATGCTTTAGATCTTTTTATCTAATAATTCTACTACAAGTAATTCATGTTTAAGTTAAAATGGAAAAAAAAAAAAGCTTTATGTACCAAGTTGTTTGTTGACATTTATTTTTAATGATGATAAACAAAATAAACATTTCCCAAAGAGAATAGTGACTTCATGGAATATTATGCAGCCATTAAAATAATGTTACAAGATGCTTTGAATGACGTGGGAAATTCTTGTTATGAAGATAAGGAGAAAAGAAGAATATATATACGTATTTGGCAAATGTACACACAAACGAAACAAAGAAATAACTGGAATCATGTCAGTAATTGGAATGATGGAATTGTAAATGATAATATACTCTTTTTTGTTGTTGTTTTTATTCATTTTGAAGCTCTTCTAAAATGACCATTGTATTCTTTATAATGTAGACCCAAATTGTTTTAAAGAGTTAAAAAAAATGCACTTCTCAAAACCGGAATAAAGTATTTGGTGCACTAATTTGATATTTTGGCTGGTGCATTTTCCCAAAGCCAGCGAACCTGGCTGTGTTCAACATGTGGGTGATGCTAGCTCATCTCTACTGGTCCTTTCTGGGGTGCCTGGGTGGCTCAGTCGTTAAGCGTCTGCCTTCAGCTCAGGGCATGATCCCGGCATTCTGGGATCCAGCCCCGCATCAGGCTCCTCCACTGGGAGCCTGCTTCTTCCTCTCCCACTCCCCCTGCTTGTGTTCCCTCTCTCACTGGCTGTCTCTCTCTCTGTCAAGTAAATAAATAGAATCAATCAATCAATCAATCAATCAATAAAGGTCCTTTCTGCATCCATCTCCTGTAACTATCAGACTAGAATGACCATTTGCCATCTTTGGGCTGACCACATTCAATCGTTCCTTACTAAGAGTACCCTGTTGTCCTTTTGGGGCAGTTCCTCATTGTGTATACTCTGGGTGTGAGGTACAGCTACCTTTCCATTTCTTCTCCTCCTCTATGCTACTCATTCCCTGAGGCTTTGAATCTTGACCTAGTGGCTCTAGAGCATAATGTTAGGTAGAGATCGTTTAATTTCTATCTGGCTAAAAATTTTCTGCTATGAGATGACTGCCATGCTTCCTCCTAATACTTTGGAGCTCTTTTGATGCTTGTTCCTTTGTAAGCCTAGTTCGCCAGCCTCCCATGAGTTCTGTGACTTCCTTCTTATCTTTCCAGTAAATTCCCTTCTATTATATTTACCCAGAATCAGTTTCCATTGCTGTCAACCCAGAAGGATGAATAATACACACACCGACAACCATTCTGCATTGTAAGTATCAGCAAATACTTTTCTTCGGGTCCATCAAAGTTAGCAAGGAAGCATTTTGTATATCTAACTAAAATTAAAAGTAAAGTCTACTTGCCATAACATAATACCTCAACCAGAAGGATCTTATGAAAACATCAAAGGCCCTGCCATATCAACTCAAAGCCTTAAAAGTGTTTTCACATAATAAACACATTTTAGGCTCCAGTAGGACCTGAGAATTCATTCTCATAGTAGCCACACATGAGCGGACTCAGAGAGATCAACTAGTATTTTCCAATTTGCAGCAGAAGACTGTAGTACATTGCAGGATCTCTGACTATCTGATGCTCCTGAATTTTCACAGCATCTTAGACACAGGAATTTTTTATTTTTTATTTTTTTGTTTGTTATTACTCTGGCTTTTCTTCAAGACTTTTGTTGAGAAGGACATAGACTTTGGCCAGTTTAAGCTACTCTCAGTATTCTGGAGATAACCCACTAATGCTCCAATTTCTTTGTAATTAAAATCTTTCTGAAGCGGTGCATTGGATTTGTAATAACTCTCTCATGACAGCAGAGCCTAGCAGAAGACCCAAGACATCAGCCTGTTTCCTGTAGTCTTTTACATAATAACATTCCCCACCATAGACACTCAGATTCTTAAAGCAGCTTTACCTCAAGGAAGCAAGCATTCTCTTATGCATCCAGAAACCAAAGCAGCTTTTAAAGCAGGAAGCTGACATAACTGGCTTTGAGTTCCTTCCTAAAGAGATATTTTGTCAGCTTTGGCTCTATTTACTTAGCTAGTGGGTTAACCAGGAAAACAAGTTTGACTTGCAAATATATTTTTTTTCAAAAGAACACAAACAAAGCTACCATCCCTTCAAAAACAACAGTGGGGCAAGAGGCTCCTGGTTGTGTGCCTGCAGGGAGAGTTTGCATTTGCTTTTCCTTGTATCGACTATTAGCTCATCTCCCCCTTTCTGTCCCCCTCCCCTCCCAGTTTACCTGGGGCGAGAACTGCGGGAGCTGAAGAGGTTGTAAATGGAGGATGATGCAGCAGTTTCAAGACTCCCCCAAACCAGGAGCCTCTGCTTCCTTTTTAGAGCACAAGGAATGGCCCTGGTCTTGCCACTAATAATTTTGTCTAGTCCTAGGGACAAAACCTCCCTCAGGCTTCCCAGCCATGCCAGTTCTCTCCTCCAAAGCAGGGACAGTGTCTTCTCACCCCCGTATATCCACTGACGACTTTATTACTGAACTTCAGTGGTCATGCTATGAGTTCAACCTGCCTCTCTCCACATCCCTTTGCCCTCAGCTGGTTATGACTATTTCAGGCAGATGATTCTCTTCCTTGCCCAGTTCCCCTGGGTTCTTTTTCAGAGACACCCCTTTGTTTGGGAGGCCCTTCTGGTTCTAATCACCACTAAAGTAACACCTCCCTCACTCCCCCTGATGCTCCTGAATTTTCACAGTATCTTAGACACAATTGTCTCTTCTTTAGGTGCAATTTTGCATCAATTCTTTATTTTTTCTATCCTTACTATGGAACAGGTATTATAAGCACTGAAACGTAGCAGTGATAAAGTCACACATGGTCCCCATTCTCAGAGCTTACCGTCTACTAGAGAAACAGAAAATTAATTACAGTGCACATGATAAGAGGCAGGGGTGAACCCAGGTGCTCTGGGGAAAATGACAGGGCCCCTAACCTACAGCGCTGGGCTTGGTGCTGTCTTCCTCCTTGATAAAGTAAGAGTAAATGAGCAGGGAGATTAAGTAGGAGTCAGCTAGGTGAAGTAGGAGAGTTTACAAGCCAAGAAAATAGAATTTTCTCATTATTTTTATCAATTGTGTAGTTAATTCATACACATTGTGAACTTTTTGGAAAAACAAAAAGACAAAGAAGGAAAAAACCAATTGCCTTAAGTAATTTGCCATCCAAATATCACTGACCATTATTAACATCATAATACTTTTTCTTTTCATCTTGGGGATTTGTGGTAGGGGATGAGAAAGTAATGTAGAGATGAGCTAGATTTTGTATTTTTCAGATTATTTATTGTATGTACAATTTTGAATACTGCTTTTTTTTCCACTTAAAATTGCACTATAAGCTTTGTTTCACTCCATTAAAGCTTTCAAAAATATCATTTCAATGGCTCATTTAGTCTTTCTACATGAGTCCTTCCTGGCTCCTCTCATTCCTGTGGTCACACCAGTAATCTTTCTTGTTCAGGCCTCCAAATCAGACTTGCCTTTCTAGCACTTCTTTGGAATTGATAATATGGTCACATTTGTAATCTCCATCATTTGTGTGAATTTAGAGCAGCCCAGTGCCCCCAGAGAGTTAGATAGAATGTGCCAAAATAGGGAGCATTCCAGGCATCATCTTTCACTACCTTTCTGTGTGTGGCCTGTAAATGTTCCTGACTAATCTATCAATTGATGTTCCTTTAAAACATACACAAGAATCAAAAGCTAACAAACCTTGGTTGAATCCGCTCTGAACCTTATTTGACTCCTTTCATTGGGCAACATCTAAGTGCCTCACACTGTGAGTTATTGATTTTGCTAGTCATCATGTGTCCTGGAACTTTTTCTTTCGTCAGGGTTGGGGTAAGGGTTAGGACACCATGTGCCAATTTTGATAATGCTTCCCTTTTTGCTGAAATAGTTAATTTATTGGCAGCTGCTCCACAAGTCTATGAATAGAAATTATCATCATCGTATCTATATTCCCTAATATCATTACCATTATCACCAGTGTCAAATCATTATTGTCATTGAAACCATCACAGTGGCTTCCTTGTGCTTAGTTATTGTGCTTAGTGCATTACTCATATTATTTTATTGACATTTCAAAATAACCATCTGAGATAATTATAATTTGCATCCCTACTTCTAGGAAATTAAGTAAAAAAAAATGGTTGCGTCCATGATTGAGCCATATTTATTTGATTTCAGAATGTGTGATCTTAGGAGAGAAGGAGTATAAGAGTGTGTGTGTGTGTGTGTGTGTGTGTGTGTGTGTGTGTGAGTGTTTGAGAGAGAGAGAAGGAAGAGAGGAGAAAACTGGGAGAAGCAAAGATCAGAAAGAGAAAGATCAGAGAATATCTTCACTTTAGGGAGATTTGAGATAGTGCATTAGATTTTATGTTTCTTATTTTAAAAAGGACAGTAGGCAAAAGACCAATGTGTGCATTGGCACTGAGAACCCAACGAAGCCTATGGAAAAGGAAGATGTTGCTCATTTGCGGTCATGAATTCTATTTCGCCACAAATACCACTATCATACTGGTTGCTTTTCTTTTCTGTTCTACATGCAGGTCTTTCTTTCTTTTTTTTTTTTTTTTTAAGATTTTATTTATTTATTCGACAGAGATAGAGACAGCCAGCGAGAGAGGGAACACAAGCAGGGGGAGTGGGAGAGGAAGAAGGAGGCTCATAGCCGAGGAGCCTGATGTGGGGCTCGATCCTGTAACGCCGGGATCACGCCCTGAGCCGAAGGCAGACGCTTAACCGCTGTGCCACCCAAGCGCCCCTACATGCAGGTCTTTCTGATCTTTTTCCTTCTGGCCTCATTTAGTCCTGGAGTCAAAGAGAAGTCCAAGATGCTGCTTTTAGGCTTGGATAAGTGATAATATGACCTATTTGTAAACGGGCTTCTTGAGGGTATATTCACATACTTTTATTTCTGTTTACTTTTCTGTTTCTCTTCTTTATTTGTTCTTTCCTCCACTTTTATCCTGGCAACAAATATGGCACAGAAAATATACAGATATTTTATATTAATGATATTTTTAATTTTATGTATATTACCATATTTTGACATCTTAAAATGCCTTTCTGCTGGGAAGAAACTGCCCCTCCTCGAGCTAGCCAATTCTTGGAACAACTTTCTTTAGTTATTTTAACTACGATTTTTTGGGGGCGTAGGGGGAGAGAGAGGTTGAGAGAGAGAGAGCATGTGTGAGCAGGGTGTGGAGAAGGAAGGGGCAGAGGGAGAGGGAGAGAGAGAATCTCCACACTGGTTGTGGAGCCCCACGTGGGGCTCAATTTCATGATCCTGAGATCATGACCTGAGCCGAAATCAAGAGTCAATGCTTAACCGACTGAGCCACCCAGGTGCCCCTCACTAGGTTTTCGGAGGGTCTTGCTACTGCTTTCCAATAAATCAACCTAATTGGAGGAGGGCAGTGTGGGGTAGAAGGAGGTGTGTGAGGGAGACTGAAAGGGAGAACAATCAGAAAAAGGCAGAAGGATATAGACACACGTTACGAATCCACAGTAAATTCCTATGAATACACAGCTTGCTGGCTCTGACTTTCCTTCTCTACACTGTGCACTGGAGTGAAATTTCTCAGAAAAGTGAGCAGTGCCAGGTGTGATTGGGGTGAGTCTCGGCATTGCAAAAGTCCCTTAACGGTTGTGAACTGAAACATGTCAAGGCCTAAGCCTGCCCTTTTCCTTTATCTTTTAAGTCTACAGATAATTAGAGGGTATCTTGGTTAGTTTCCTTTCATGTTTTCCTAGCTTCTGGAGGATGGTGCTTCACAAAGAAAGGAAGGCAGGAGCAAGAGCACTGCAGGCTCACTTTCTTGACTTTTCTCCAGTCCTGAAATGCAGCTAAGGCTTAGCCTCTGGGAACTTTGGAGCTAAGTGCCTGGTGTCCGCCCTGGAATGAAAGTTACTGCCAGTGAATCTTGGGAAAGGGGAAACCACACCTTCCAGGCCACCATTCATGGGATAAAAATTAAACCAAGGGATTATAATGAAAGCAAAACAAAAGCAAGATGGTAGAGCCAAAACAGACTCCCTATCTTATTTCTGAAACGTTTTAAAACGTGGGCCTCATGGAAATGAGTTTGAGGAAAAACCTTACATATAATTGAGTCAGATAGTCCATAGGCAGATGTATTGAAGGATGGCCGATGTGTTTGACGAAGCCAGGCGTAGAAAAGCAGTCACATGGGCATGTATTCCCAGCCAACGCCTCGAAGAAGTGAAAGATGAAAGTAAATGTACGTATAAACGTGGCTGGTGACCAAAATGACAGCAATATTTAGAAATGGGGTGATTCAGTTACCCTTTGAGTATGAAACCATATAATCCACAAGTAGTGGATAACTGAGTAAGGTACACAATCACTTAATGGGACAGTTCTTGGGCCTAACAGTATTAGAGTGTTGTCATGTTAGTAGCACTAACCACCACTTTTTTCTGTTTTTTATTGTAAAATCTTAGATTCCTCTTCCATGCCTCTCTTCTAATATTAGGTGGAGATTTTGAATGCCTTTGTCAAGCCTAACTTTTATTTTAAGAAAGAACATTTTATAATTATTGACAAAATTTAATTTGTAATTAAAATGAATTATTTTGTATTTTTGTATTATTGTATTAAAAATATAATGCTTCCATATTCTCATATTGAATCAGGAATCATTAATAATAAGACTAACAAGGGGAAAAAATCTGTTTGGACCACGTTTTCATTCTAGTCTGTGTTCTTGTTCTTTCTTTGCTGGAGGGAAAAGCTGGTAAAGTTTTTTCACATACTGTTAAGTTGAGCAGGAGGGAGAAGGGAAGGGACAAGCTCATGAATGAGTCATATTCAATGTCTCTTGACACTTCCAAGCCCCATTTCTAGAGCTGGGAATTTGAGGGAAGGCACATCATAGAAAATTGGCCACTTAGAACCGTAGAAACCCAGGAATAACACTTTACGAAATAATAAGGTAACACTCTACAAATGAACAAATATCAAGCCCCTTCCCGCCCCCTCTCTTGCATATGACAATGATGATACAGGCTTCCCTGTGAGTCAACCCAGGAGAAGCTGGAGTGAGATATTCTCTAACTGAAAGAAATGCCTGACGGAAAGAAAATTCCCTTTCTTCTATACGATAACATAAAAGTGTGTATAAATAAAGATACATTTTATTTGAATTGAACATTTCAATTCCTCAGCATACAGTGTGCATGTGGTTAAACTGGTAGCACTTGCCTGTTAAAATGGAAAGTTCCCATTATCATTTTAGCTTTCCCAATTCTTTGAAATGAAAGTCCTACAACAAAATAATTTGGCTTTCAGAAGTGGTGCGTGGAGGCTAGGCGGGAGGAAGAGAGGATGTAGATCAGTGATTTTCCACTGTGGCTTTATGTGAGATGAATCCGCGGAGCTATTGACAAGGCCCAGGTGGCGAGGCTTGAGGTCTACCCCCAGAGACGCCCCAGGGTGGGGCTCCAGCATCAGCATTTTTTCAAAGTTCCCCAGATAATTTGAGTGTACATCGGGTTGACAAACTCTGGGAGAGACAAACCAAGGAGGCAGAGGTGCTAATATTGCCTAATGAAGTAGTTTCCTGTGGCAAAATGGTCTCCACAGGGACATGAGCTTAAATCCATTCACGATTCAATCAGCCCACTTACACTTCCTTGCTCTGGTTCTGGGCTGCCCGAGCACACGTGGGTTATACCATGTTCCTTGCGTCGGTCTGGCTACTAAATGTGGGCTGATCATCTTAACACTGGCATCATGGTTGATGAGACACTTACATGTCTCATTACATATGAGTCAATTAAATGACTTCCTACATTAGATTTTAGCCTTTTCTAAGGTCGATGGGTACCATTAGTTTTCCCAAACCTGCTTATTTCTGCCACCCTGAAAACTTTAGTTTTTAAGGCTGTAGGCCAGATTAAAGACCTAAGAATTCAACCAAGGCATTGCACCATTATCTGGGATCTTCTGTCTTCTCTTTGGAGAAATCCCCTGAAAACATTGCTATTAATTCTGTGGGCTGTTATTTTGGTAGGTACAACAATTTTGGAGAGGTCTTTTTTTTTTTTTTTTTAAGATTTTATTTATTTATTTGACAGAGAGAGACAGCGAGAGAGGAAACACAAGCAGGGGGAGTGGGAGAGGGAGAAGCAGGCTTCCTGCTGAGCAGAGAACCCAATGTGTGGCCAACCCCAGGACCCTGGGACATGACCTGAGCCGAAGGCAGACACACCAAGCACCCCTTAGACAACTATTTTTACAATTTGACTAATTCTTGTTAACCTTTTGGAAAGAATTGCTGGGCCCTGAGTGATTTCAAACAAACTCTTAAGGAGGTTTTTGGGGTTCAAGTCACTGGGAACTCGTATTAACATTCAGAATAAAATGAAACGGTCACAACTCTGAGCACGTTTTGATGCCCTATAATCTCACACATGTCATTTGTTCTCTCTGGGCACCAATTTACCTTCATGGGCAACAAGAGGGTAGGGTTATACTGAAATATCTCTAGGTTTCTTCTAGGTTTAAAATAATGTACATCTATGTAACTATGTCCTTTTTTTAAATAAAATTTTCATTTTATAACAGTTTTAGGTTTACAGAAAAACTGGGATAATAGTACAAAAAGTTCACATATTATTAACATCTTATGTGAATGTGGTACATCTTCAATAATTAAAGAATAAATATCCATACGTTATTATTAACAAAAGTCAGTACTGTCTCTCTATTGCCTTAGTTTGTATGTTCCTTTCTGTTTCAGGGTACCTACTCCATATGTGTAGAAGTCATAACTCCTGGGGGTGCTTGGGGGGCTCAGTCAGTTAAGCGTCAGACTCTTGGTTTCAGCTCAGGTCATGATCTCAGAGTCCTGAGATGAAGCCCTGCCCCCGGCCCTCTGCTGGGTGTGGAGCCTACTTGAGATTCTCTCTCTCAATCTCCCTCTGCCCCTCCTTTCCCACTCTCTCTCTCCCTCTAAATAAAAAAAAAAAAGTAAATCACATCTCCTTAGGCTTCTCTTGGCTGTGACCCTTTCTCAGATTTTCCCTGTTTTCGATGACTTTGATAGTTTGGGGGAGTACTAATCAGGTATTTTAAATATGTGCCTCAATTTTGCTCAGTATTTTTCACATGATTAGACTGGCCAAATGAATTTTGAGTGAAGATCATAGGATCAAAGAGGTATTTTCAATACATCCTATCAAGGGTACGTTATACCAACATGACGGATAAGTGATAACTGTTGCTATTGACCTTGGTCACCTGGCTAATGGAATGCTTGTCAGATTTACTCTCCCCTGTCCCTTTCCATACTGTCTGTCCTCTTTCGAAGCCAGTCACCGCAGGCAGCCCACACTTAAGGAGAAGGAAGTTTTGCTCTACAGCCCAGAGCATAGATAACCACATACATTGTTTGGAATATTTGTGCAAGGGAGATTTGTCTCTTCTTCCCCATTTATTTATCATTTATTTATAAAAACTTGGAATCATGGATATTTATTTTATACTTTAAGTTATAATTCAAAATTATTTTGTTGCTAAAATTGTTCTATCTTTGTCTGCTGGAAGTTCTTTTAAGTGGGTCCCTTTCACATGTCCCCGTTATCGATCATTTGGGACATGTGTATGTGTGTGCATGTGTATGTGTGTGTGTGTGTTCAATTTCTGTCACTACCGTATGCTCCAGTCCCATCTTGTATATTTCCTGTCCTAATTTTAGAATCAAAATATTCTCCAAGGAATTTTGGTTCCAGTTATTGGAGAATAACATTAAAAACCAAGATCTGGGTTCTAGATGTACTCCTTGCTACTGGCATGCCGTTGCTTCTAGGTATGCTCAGCTGACAGAATGAGGAAATGTATGTTTGTATATATTAACCTGTGTTTATAAGCATATCTATAAATGTTTCTGTGTGTAACCATCTGTATCTATATTAAGCTAAACATAAATTCATCCTGATGTCTTGGATCTAACGTAGATCATTCTAGTCTTTTCCACTCTCTTACCCACAACCTCTCACTCCAGCAGTGAGAAACCTGACTCCCACCATTGGCCATCCATTTATTTAATTGTTCAATTACAGTCTAAATATATAACAGTATCAGAACTGTGACCCCACACCCCAGGGGAAACAGTGTTAGGGTGGGGCTTATGTATAATTTCTTTTGCCTTTATATTTATAGACTCCATTCATTTCCAAAGTTACTTAGATTAGCAACTTTCCCCCTTTCCATGAGCTTGTTTTGTACATTTGTAATATAATTAGATGATTAGATTATTTTGTCACATCCTGCATGCCATCCTAGGATCTATCGGCTTCCTAAATGATGTTTTAAAAATTTGCATATATTAAGAGTTACTCTTTGTGGTATAAAGACCATGGTGTATTTTAATTTCTATTTTTGTGGATATTACTTGTGCTTCAACGATTCATTAGTAAGTTAAATCATGTGCACAAACACCTTTGATGTACATGGTCTGGTGATTTTCCAGAGAGTAAGACATTCTCGAAATATAGTCTGGAAAATTTTATATATCTAAAATTTCTTTTCTCCTACTGTAAAAAGCTTGATTTCTAGTAACAATAAATTACCTATTTGCATTATTCTACAATATAAATAAAAGTAATTTGAAAATAATAGTATCAATATTGCTACAAAAAATTAGATTACAAAGTGTACTTTGAGACTTCTGAAGTTTTTATGGTCACTTGAATATTGGCTACTGAGGATGAATAGTCAAAATATTGTATTTTAATGTCAGTTTAATTCACATCTCTATGATTATGTCGTCAAGTGGATACACGGGTACATTTATTTCAGTTTGTTTGCAAATCTTAGTGATTGCTTTTTAAATGTAATTTCATTTTTGAGTATGGAAACACAAGTGTATAAGAAATAGAGACTATATTTAGATAAATCTCACTTCTCTTCCAAAAATACCTGACTCCTCCGTGTTTTTTACCTCCCCTATGATAACCTTTTTATTAGTTTTGGGGTTATCTTTATTTTCTTTCTCTTTGCATAAAACAGCAAATGCACATTTTTTCCCATTTATTACACGAAAGAATCACAGTATGTATCATGTTCCAAACCTTATTTATTCCACTGAACAAATATCACAGAGCTCACTTTATATCATTGTATAGAGATCTTAACCATTCTTCTTTCTTTTTTTGAAAATAGCTATTGGTATTCCTTCTTGTGAGTATATCATGGTTCGTTTCAGCAATCGCTATTGATAGAAATCTGCCATTATAAACAATATCTCAATAAGCATAGTTTTATGCCTGTCATTTTCTGCGTAAGTCATTTTTTATTTTTGAGTTACACTTTGGGAATGATTTTTCTTGGTCAAAGGGTAATGTGTGTATACTATCCTAATTATGGCGAAATTCCTCCATAGAGGTGGAATCATCATGTTTCCATAAGCAATGTGTGGAAGCACCTCTTTTCCCAGAGGGTTGTCAATGCAGTACCCTGTGAAACTTTTGGATTTCACCAGACTGATAAGGGAGAAATACTATTTCAGTGTAGTTGTAATATCCAATTCCATCATTATAAGTTAAGTTGATCCTCTTTTCATATGTGTACAATATACTTTCTATATTTGGCTTATTCTCTTAGTTTTGGGGGGATGTTTTTTCCCTCAAATTTTAAGACCTTCCTTATTTTTTTTGGAAACATTATTTTTGTTGATAGACTATGAAAATATCTCTTGTAGTTTGTCCTTTTCATCTTACTTTCATTTTATTTGCCAATCAAAATGTTTCTAAAAATACTTTTCTATAGTTAAATGTATTGCTATGGTATTTTATTATTTTGGATTTTGACTTCTAGTTAAGAAAGTATGTCTCTCACTTTTTAAAGATATTCATTCATGTTTCTTACTAGAGATGTTATTGAGTTCAATTTTTACATTAAACGTCTGATTTGTTTAGAATTTATCCTGGTATACATTGTGAAGTATGGGTGTGATTTGGTCATTTTCTTAATAGCTATTTCTCACAGTATCCTTTTTCCCTATTGTTATGAGTTGAATTGTGTCTTCCTAGAAAGATGTTGAAATCATAACCCTGGGACTTCAGAATGTGACCATATTGATACAATATGACTGATGTCTTTATAAAAGGGGAATCTGGACACTGAGATGGACGCACACACCGGGAAGATGATATGAAGAGACACAAAGAGAAATTGGCCACCTAAATGCCAGCTAACACCTGAGGCTTCCAGAAACTGGGAGTGAGGCCCTTTCCTGGAGGCTTTGGAGGAAACATGGCCTTGCCTACACCTTGATTTCTAAACTTCCGCCTCCAGAGCTGTGAGACAAGACACTTCTATAGCTCTGAGTCTCACAGTTTGTGGTACATATTTATGGCAGCCCTAGGAAGCTAAAATACCCACTGATTTGAGGTGCCATCTTTATCATAGCCTATATTTTTACCAGGAACATGGGTGTGCTTATGGACTTACTATTTTGCTCCATGTGAACTATCTGTCTACTCATGTAGAACTACCACAGTATTTTAATTAAAGGTGGTCTACACTATGCTTCACTATCTGGTAGAGGTACCGCCCCTGTGTGTGTGTGTGTGTGTGTGTGTGTGTTTCTTTTTGCAGTTTTACTCCATACTCTTGCTTGTTTATTTTTCCCATATGGAAGTGATCAAAACAACCAATTAAGCAAACCAACTCACTCCAGGAAAAAGAAGTTGATATTTTTATCAGGATTGCAACGTTTTCTATTTTAAGGCTCATTCTAATCAGCCTCGTCAACCCACGCCTCCGGACCCTATCTTCATGTCAGTATCTCCCTGCTCAGGTTGCCTCGACTTCAGAAGGGGCTCCATAGGCCCCTGAAATACTCAAATTCTTTAGATGCAAGCCCCTCTGAAGCCTTTCCCACCCCCAGAAGCACTTCTTGGGGCACCTGGGTGGCTCAGTCAGCTAAGCGTTCCACTCTTGGTTTTGGCTCAGGTGGTGATCTCAGGGTCTGGGGATTGAGCCTGCGTTGGGCTTCGCACTCAGCATGGAGTTTGCTTAAAAGATTCTCTTCCTCTACCCCTTCCCCACTCTCTCTAAAATAAATAAGTAAATATTAAAAAAAAAAAAAAGAGAGAGAGAGAAACATTTCTGGGTACATGCTTTGTTTCCATAGCATGTATTAAATGGAATCACATTGCATAAATATAAATTTTCAAGTTATAAAGAAAGATTTGCTACAAATAGTCTGTAATTCAAACTTCCAACTGAATTGGGATATAACTGAGGTAACATAGTACAGGGAAGTGAGTGCTGGATGTGCAATTTTAAGATCTGTGTTCTGATAGTCTATTGATCTCTATATAATGTAATTATATATCTATAATGATAGATAATGCAATTATATTACATGGTATTATACATTTATAGGGTATGATATATTTATATTCTATTATATGTAATAAAATACATATTATATAATACACAATTTATATTATATAATTAGTATAAATATAGTATTTAGTACACATAATTATGTTATATAATATACAACTATATATAATTAATCTAATTTTATGATTATATATGCTGTAATCATATGTATACTATACTATATACTAGATAGAGCATAATCATAAAATTAGACTAATTATATATTATATAATATAATTGTACACACTATAATACTGTATTCTTTATTTTATATACACTGTCCTCTTCAAAGTTTTATGTACTAATACAGTAACTTTGGGAGCAGCTTCCTAGCTTCTCACATTTTCTTGTACATATTTATTTATGTATTTGACAGAGAGAGAGAGAGCACGCACACACAAGTGGGAGGCTCAGAGGGAGAGGAAGAAAGAAGCTCAAGCAGACTCCGCTCTGAGCAGGAGCCTGAGGCCAGGCTGGACCTGAGATCATGACCTGAGCCAAAAACAAGGGTCAGATGCTTAACCCACTGGGTCACCCAGGCACTTTCCCGTCTTTTTTCAAATCACATTTTAGAATCTAAGATCAAGAGCCTCGCTCACCAGGTTTTTGGGAGAATGACATAATTGCCAGTTCCTGCTGGGATTTCTAGCTCTCTTCCTGCTATGCCCCTGCCTCTCTCCTCTCTGTCTCAGTTACCTTCGACTACGGAGGTTTCTTTGCTCTTCCTTAAACAGGTCAGTCTCATTCTTGCCTGATCATCTGCTCTTGTCATTGGTCCTTGCGGCTTTACTAATGTTGCGAGCTCCTTTAAAGTGTAAGCTCCAGTGCACTTCATTGCATGGCCTTCCCTGATCACGTCTGCATCCAGTGGCTTATCTTCTTAGTGACTCCTTAATCCAAACCCACTTTATTTTTCCTCATGGTACTTATTTATATCTGAGGTTATATTGCCTATTTATTATTTGACTTGTTCTCTCTTTCACTGAGATATCAGCTTCCTGAGGAGAAAGATGTCATCTTCTTCACTTTGATAGCCTCTGGCTTATAACAATGTATTAGATGCTTAATAAATATTTGTTGAATGAATAAATCAAATGACATAATGTGTATAAAACGTTTGGAACATAATAGTTGTTTAATGGGTAGTACCTTCTTTTCATTATTTATTCTACAACAGTGACTTTTTATTGTAGTAACACCGAAGGCACGTGTAAAACATACTATATTCCTTCCCAAAAGTCTAGATCCTTGACCTCTGGTTAATGAAGACTTACATATAATCCAATTTCCTTGGATGAAGTGCATGTTTTGGGTGTTGTGTTTCCCTACCTTAGGCCCGTTTGTATTTGACAAGAGGTCATAGAATTTTTACATGTCCCTTTCCTGTCATCAGTCATGCTGATTTCTTGGGTTCTGGGTATGCTCATGTGTCCAATTATATCTGGGATGTTTGCTTTCCAGATGCCAACAGAAACTACATCTCTGCATTTGCTTTTCACAATTGGCTATCCAGCCTGCAACAGGCCCGACTTGGTGGTTATCATTTTGCCAGTAAGGACTTAACAGTGCTCTCAGCAGAAATGGAAGATATTCAGGCACGTGTGACTTTCCCATTCTTTAAATGGAAAGGTCCTGGCATCACTGATTTTCCTAAAGATTTTGCAGAAATAGTCTAAGATTGAAGTCGAGAATTGCCTGTCCAACGGAAAGTTTAGAAAAGTGTGTAATTTGGGAAAGTTTCTGACCATGCTTGACATTTCCCTGAATTGTTAAGGCCCTGGCACTCAGGACCAGGGAGAGACATGGAATTTGGCTTCTGCAGTCATGGCCCTTTTGACAGATAAGATGAGAGGGTCTAATCATCAATGGCAGAGCATTTAGAATGCCAAGGAACAGGGCAAGTGTCAAAAGATTGAGAAAGGAACTAACATTCCCCAGACATATACTGTGTACATGGCACAGTGCTGGGAGCTAGGTCAGGGGCACTTAAGTAGCTTTCAGAGCAATAAATGCCTGACAGTTCTAATAATGCTGCCTTAGAAATATCCTACTACTTCAACTCTTAAGCCATGGCATGGCCTGAATGTTTGTGTTCCCCCCCAAATTCATACGTTGAAACCTAACCCCCCAGGTGATGGTATTAGAAAATGGGGGCCTTTGGGAAATGGTTAGTTCAGGAGGGCAGAGCCCACATTCAGTGTCCTCATAGAAGCAGCTAAGAAATTTCCCTTGGCTCTTCCATCGTGTGGGACTATACTGTGAAGAGAACTGTCACTGAGGAGGCAGGCCTTCACCAGACATTGAATCTGCTGGCGCCATGATCTTGGACTTCCCAGCTTCCAGAAGTGTGAGAAATAAAAGATTGCTGTTTATAAGCCAACCCAATTTAAGGTATTTTTGTTATAACATCCCAAATGGACTAAGACAAGCCCTCCTTCTTGACTGTGTCTGGTGTGGTGGTTCCCGAACTTTAAACATTCGTGTGTATTACCTTTACTACTTGGGTCACACTTGAGTATCACCGGCACTGTTATTTATTTATTTCATTAGTTATTTTTCTAAAATCAACTTACTTTAATTCTATAAATCAGTTTCTTGTAAAACATGTTATACTGGCCATAGATAGTTACTATTAATTAAAAATTATTGTCGTATCACCTAAAATTACATCATACGTCACCAGGGAACCTGAGTCCTTACCTTATTTGAGAAAGACTGGAATCCTTGGCATCAACTCCAGACTATTTGAATGACAGAACTGGGCTTTCATTTCTTGTCTGACTTTATTATGATACTGGGTCACCCAGTTGGTGTGAGCCCCAAATTGTCTCTTTCTCCTTCTATTTGCCTTCTATCTCTGCAACTACAAAAGCAAAGCTCTTGGGGTCCCATCTTCCTCTCTTCCTTCTTGAGGATTGAATTTTCTAACCAAAGCTAGGCATCTTTAGGTTTTGACCCTGGCACATAGAAGCTACAAGTGAAAAAAAAAGAAATGAAATAATTTTTAAATGTCTACTGTGAGTAGAGTGCCTCGGGGGCTAAGTTGGTTAGGTGTCCAACTCTTGATTTCAGTTCAGGTCAAGATCTCAGGGTCATGGGATCGAGCCCCCTGTTGGGCTCCACACTCAGCACGGAGTCTGCTTTTCTCTCTCCCTCTGCTCTTTGCTCCCCTCCCTCTGTCTATCTTTCTCTCTCTAGCTCTGAAATAAATTTAAAAAATCTTAAAAAAAAAAAAAAAGCCAAATGCAGCTTTAGATGTTCTATAAACCTGAACCCATTCAATACTTTCAAACCATTTATTGTCATCCCCATTGTACAGGTAAGTAAAGCACACTAAAAAGAATGTAGGGAATTAGCAAAGGCAACGCAGGGGTAAAGCTGAGATGCAAACCAAGCTGTATCTGACAAAGTTATGTGCTTCTTTCAGTAAAAATCCTGAAGAGAGAGTCCACTGGCATTTCAAAGATATGATATGCAGAGCTGATAATCTCTCTTAAACTGACAAAAACTCAATCATTTTTGTGATTCAAATAGCTACAAAATATATGTGTTTCTGATTCAAGTTGCACTTAAGGTATAAAAAGACTGTTTTAAAGAGCCATTTAATGTTCAAGAGCCCTTTGAATAGGATCAGGTGACTCAAGGTGGCTAACTGAGAAGATCTATTTCTTGTTTCAGTCTTAAATGTGCTGAAATGATATCCAATTCATAATGGTACTATTGATATGCCCGGAGGGTAGAATCCTGTGACTACTTAATCTCATGTTCCCTCAGAGCAGAGAACTGCATAATCTTTCATTGTGTGAGGGTACCATAATTCATTCGAACATTTCTTTCTTTTTGGATATTTAGGTTGATTTCATTTCTTTGCTTATATGAATAATCGTGTTATTGTTGGTTTTAAAGTCCAATTTGAGAGCGGAAGATGTTTCATTTTTAAATGGATTTCTTTTATAGTTTATGAATTTAAAAGTGAGTGTGGATGTGTATTAGCCTTTAATTTCTTTTTTGTTGAAATTTTCAGTTTATGCACATTATGTATCTCTCTATTTGTATGGTGGCCTTTTCCTCATTGACTTGCAATCTCGATGAAGACAGGGACCTTGTTCGTGTTGTTCAATGTTGTATTTCCAGATTCCAGAATAGTACCAGGCACAAAATTAGGCAATATTAAATAAGAAAGGTCCCCTATGTTTTACCTAGAAATTATGCCAATGATGTTAATAAGAACATTCCTTAGAATAAAAAGTTACACAAGCTAGCACCAAATTTTATTATCAAGTGCATTTTTCCTGGTCAGACAGATCATCCTGAGTTCAGGCTACATGATTTCTAGGTATCACATCGATCTTACATAAGAGATATGGGTCTGAATATCTACTTTCTTAATGTAAACTTTTAACTAAACTATGGAGAAACATAGATGTTCAAAATGTTCCCTTTGGGCCTTTGTGTTTTGAATAACAAAATTCTCTATAGAAATGAGGAATGAGCAAGTAAATAAATATTTGTTTAAAAATAAGGAAAGTCTACATTGCAAAGAATTTATGAGTTAAGGAGAGACAATTCATAATAAAAAATTGTTATATAGGTCAACCCTTTATAGAAAGAAAGGAAAAAAATGTAAATATTTGCATTGTGATGGAATTTTGCTAAACTTTGCAAGTTTGAAAGGTTTACTACATAACCGAATTAAAATTCTTTGAACACAAACATGCACTCCCACCTAACCTCCATGCACAACACACCCAGTAGAATCAAGAAACTGTGTTTTATCCTCAGAGAAAATGCTGTTAGTGGTGATGGGCCTTTCTTGCAGCTCTTACTATGGGCCAACCACTGTGTTCAACATTTAATATTTAAGAGCTCAGTTAATTCTCTAAGAGAGTAATCATTATTCCATTTTACAGATGTGAAAACTGAAACACAGAAACATTAAATAACCTGCTGGAAGACAGAAAGCTCCTGTCACAAGCAGGATTTCAACCCAGACTCAGAGTCTGAATCCTTGAACAGTAAACATAACTCCAGAAACTAAGGATTCTACTCTGACATACATTTCTAGTTTTCCCCTCTTTGAAACAACAATTTATAATATTTAGTGTTAAATATGTCCTGGGGCCCAATCTAAGTGATTTGTTACACACACTAACTCATTGAAACTTCAAACCAACCCTGTATGGGACATATTATTGTTTCCATTCTGCAAATGAGAAGCTAAGACAAGCTGAAATGAAGTAACTTGAACTAGGTTACATGTTTTGTTTTTGTTTTTGTTTTTTTAAAGATTTTATTTATTTATTTATTTGGGGGAGAGAGAGAGAAAGAAAGAGCACATGGTGGGGAGGGGCAGAGAGAGAGGGTGAGAGAGACTTTCAAGCAGATTCCATGCTGAGTGCAGAGCCCAACATGGAGCTCGATCCTACAACCCGGGGATCATGACCTGAGCCAAAAATAAGAGTTGGACACTTGACCAACTGAGCCACTCAGGTACCCCTCTTGCATTTATTTTTAAAGCACAATACGTAATTCTTATCTTATACAAGTTGTTACAGAAAATAAAGGATGAAATGGTGCTCATTGACATCTGGTTCTCCTTTCTTCCCTAGGCATGGCATTCTCTGTTTTCTAGTCCTCATTAGAGTTAGCTGGGATCATGGACCAGTTCTGGACAATAGATGGTGAACAGAAGTAACACCTGCCAGTGTCAAGTATGGCAGTAAAAAGGCCTCACATTTAAAAAGCAGAGCAGCAACATTAAAGTAACCAGGTCACTGAGGCACTAGATGGAGGACAAATCTAATAGAGAAATGTTGGTGGCTGCAACATTTCTCACTTCTTATTTATTTGCATGAGAAACAAATAAAATGCTGCACTTAAAAAATTGAGATTTGCAGGGTTTTTTTAAATTACAGTTTAGTCTCATCTATCCCAATTAATACTATAGCCAAAACTTCCAACTAATTTAATAAGTCCTGTATAGCTTTTATTACAAATTTGATTAAGGACAGTATAAGAAAAGGAAGTAATAGGCTCACTTTACTTATGAATGCAGATTTAAAAATCAAGTATATATATAAAATTATATTTTATATTATATTTAAGTAAATCCAATAAGTTTTATAAAATATATTATGATCCTTAAGTTAGCTTTGTCCCTGAAAGCAAGGTAGGCTTAACATAAAAAATCTACCAATGTGATGACATATCACATTAATATAGTAGAAAAATCAAATGATTATCTGAATAGAGAAGAAAAAATATTTAATAGATTTAGCATGTATTCATGATTTAAAAATTCTTACTAAACTTAAAACTTAAGAGATCTTCTTATCTTAGTGTTACTGGTGGGAAACAGGCTCTGAGACAGACATCTTCATGTAGAAAGTTTATTGAGAAGTACTCCCATGGACAGTAATGGGGCTTGGGGAGGTGAAGGAAGCAATATTCGGCAAGAGAAAGTCAACTGCTTTGAAATTACAGCAGGTCTCACCTAATGATGTAAGTAGCATGGGAGCCAGCATAGCCATTCAGAGTTGAACTCTTTTGAAACAAAAGGCCATAATTTTATACAACCAAAGCTACCTGTTGTTAGACATAGTGTGCCCCTGGGGAAGGGCCATGTACAAGAAGGTTTACTTTACCCAAGTCAGTTGTTGGAGGAACTTATTTTTTTTTTTAAGATTTTATTTATTTATTTGACAGAGAGAGTGAGAGAGCACAAGCAGGGGGAGCAGCAGAGGGAGAGGGAGAAGCAGGCTCCCTGCTGAGCAGAGAGCCTGCCGTGGGGCTTGATCCCAGGGACCCTGGGATCATGACCTGAGCCAAAGGCAGATGCTTAACTGACTCAGCCTCCCAGGTGCCCCTGTTGGAGGGACTTAGATGAGAGATACTGATATGCCACCAGCTGGGAAAATGACTGCTTCAGGAGAGGATCTGGCTGAAGCACCATAATATTCACTACATTTGGTAGACATATAAAACAGAAATTTAAATGTATTCTCTATAAGGAGGCAAAGCCCACTATTACGTTTTTTAAAACATAGTACAAAAGGTCCTGGGGAAAGCACTTAGAAAAGAAAAGGAAATAACAGGCAGAGGGATTGAAAAGGAAGATCTAAAGCTATCAGTGTTTGTAGAAGATATGATCACCTATGTAAAAGAAATAATGAGAGTAGCAAACAACTATATTGAATGAGAAAGTTAAATGATCTTATATATAAGATCAACTTGAAGTAATCTAATTATCAACTTGCAGTAAAGTAATAAATTAAATGCAATTCATGTATCAACAGAAACTATTTCGAATCTAGGAAATAACAAAGAATTCACAAGACTGCTATAGAGATTATATTCCATCAGTGGATGATGGAGTGTTATAAATCCCCCACAAATTGAATCATAATCTTACATATTAAGTACTCAGAATATTCTCAAACTTACATGATAAAACAAAAATAAAAAATACACTGAAACAGAAGAATACATGACTAACTATATCTTTTTTTTTGTCTTTTTTTTTTTTTTTTTTGGTCTAACTATATCTTGACTTAGTACTACATTTTAATCATAAAGATAAAAATTCTTCAGGCATCCATATAGAAAAACTAAGTCTGCTTTCTAGGGTGAAAACTTCACAGGAGCCTCAGACTTCTCAGAAAACTATAGTACAGTCTACAAAATCCTAAGGAAAATAAAGCACTACCTAAAATTGTCATATCAAGCCAAGATATGCTCAAGCACACAGGACAATAGACATGCAGGACAAAAAACATATAAACTTGAAAAAATTTAGAAGGTAGAATCCATAAACTATCCTTAGAAAAAAAATCTATTAAAAGCCAACTAAGCGGCGCCTGGGTGGCTCAGTCCGTTAAGCATCCAATCTTGCTTTAGGCTCAGGTTTGTGAGATCTAGCCCCACAACACTAAGGGTTCCCGCTCATCAGGGCATCTGCTTTGAGAGTCCCCCCCCCCCCCCGCCCCTCCCTCCACTTGCACGTGCTCTCTCTCTCTCAAAATAAACAATAAAATAAATCTTTAAAAAAAAGCCAACTAAGGGTGGATTTAAATAGAGAACCCCCCAAATGGAACAAGTATTCATAAAATCATTAAATCTATTTAAATGTAAAAATGAGACTGGGAGAAATACAGAGCCTAATATAAATGCTAGAAAATTTGAAACAAAATATGTGCAATGAAAAGATAATTAAGGGGGGGATAAAGTATGAGGAAATGTGTGAGTCTATTTCATGTTTGATAGTAAAGAATCATTCAAGGTTGTCTACATTGAATGAGCGTTTGAATATATCATGCAGCAGCTTCTTAATATTTTCAATATTTCTCTCCTTAAACCCAGAGGAATTTAAAGGATTCAATATCTCATAATTTAAAAACTAAATAAAAAACCTTTTAAGTAAAATATATTCATTCCTTTAGATTGACTACATTTTCTTTAATATTCTTTAAATTCAGGTAAAATTAAATTAACTCCTTTTAAATTTAATACTAGCATATTAGCATATCTCCATGTTATGTGTCTGTCTACCTCCTATGTCTAGCTAAACAGATTAAAAATACGAGTTCTTGTATGCATAAAGAGACCTCACCAAATATTGATTATTTCTGGCAAGGAAAATTATTTGAGGTAATCTGTTGTTTTATTCTTTATGCTTTTTATTAATAATGTGCAGATATATTACTACAATAATAAAAAGATTATGCTTAATGAGATAAGTAAATATAATCAAATGAAAAACTATAAATAATTGGGAAATTTTATTTAAAAAACTAAGTAAGGAGACTGGTTACAAAATTAAATATAAATTCAACTGATTATTTACGTAATAAATAGTAGCCAACTAGAAAACATAATGAAGAAATATTGCATTTTTAAAAATAACAGAAATCATAAAGACCCTGGAATAAATGTAACAAAAAATGCTAAATTTATATGAAGAAACCCAAAAACCCTTTCAAGGGCCATAAAAGATGATTCCAAATAATGGAGTGACCTATGTTCTTCTTGGGTAGCATGGATTAATATGGTAAAGATGTCAATTTTTTTCTAAATTAATTAATGGATCCAAAGCAATCCCAGCTGAAATTTTAAGAGATCATTAAAACGAAATTGAGAATCCAGATGCCAACTTAAATATACGCTGAAATTTAGTATATAATATAGGCTGCGTTTTATACCAGTTGGGAAAATAAGAAGTAATTAAAATTTTCAGAGGAAAAACTGACTAAGCATCTAAAACATTGGATTTGTAAGTAATTCTTTATAATAAGATGAATTCTGGAGGAATCAAATATTTAAATAAAAAAGATATAAAATATTGAGAGAAAAACGTGGGTGGTGATTACTTTATCATCTTGGAGCATTGAAGACATTTCTAAATATGACCTGAGACCCAAAAGACATAAAAAAAGAGGATGACAAATTTGAATCTATGATATTTTTAAAATTTTGGTTTGGCAAAGCAATAACAACAACAAAATGCCCAGCATGGTAAAGATGTGAGGAAATGAGCATCCTTACGCATTTTGGAGAGGAGCTTAAATTGGTACAAATTTTAGGAGGTGAGTTTGCCAACTGTGCCAAGATTTTAAATGCTCATTCTCTTTGATCCATTAATTCCACTTCTTTCATCCAAGCAATATTTATTGAAGACCTAATATGGACCTGGCATTGTGGTAGGTTCTGTCAAAAATAAGTGAATACAACAAATATGGTCCCTGCTTTCTTGGACAAAATGTTTCCTTAAGGATGTGGCATATCTTTTTCAAGATGGCAACAAAGAGTAAGCTTTAGAATTCCTCATTTGTGTGACTCCTTTCCAAGGCCTTCGGTATTTTAATGCTTAAATTTAAAATTTATTTCTTTAAAAGTGGCATTTTTAGGCCCCCAAAACCTGATTCTAGTCCTGCTTAGAATAAAATCAAACGAACTTATAACAATGTACACATAACAATTTTTCTTCATTTTGGCTATATTTGTGGCTGAAAAGAATATATAGTCTAATATAATATTGATAAAAATATCAAATAGTTATATAGTTCTTACCATGTACCAAGGACTTTTTTGTATACTTATCAACCCACTTATCTTTAAAGCGATCTGAGACTAGTATTACTCACTCCCATTATACAGATGAGAAAAACCAAGCAACAGACAGTTTTTTTTTTTAAAGATTTTATTTGTTTATTCGACAGAGAGAGAGACAGCCAGCGAGAGAGGGAACACAAGCAGGGGGAGTGGGAGAGGAAGAAGCAGGCTCATAGTGGAGGAGCCTGATGTGGGGCTCGATCCCATAACGCCAGGATCACGCCCTGAGCCGAAGGCAGATGCTTAACCGCTGTGCCACCCAGGCACCCCGACAGTTTTAAACCTGATCAAAGTGCTCATCGATAGATAATGTGTTAAACTGAATCATGGCATAGCCATACAAGATAATTTGATGGAATCAACACGATAAAATAAATCTCTATCAGTTGACCTGGAAATATGTCCAATACATCATTAAGTAAAAAGAGTGAAATCAATACAGCATTGGTTTGATGATTCATTTAGGTAAAATATTTACTATATTTATATATATCTATATTTCTAAATGTTTACTTTTGGTCTGATCCATAGCCAATCTATATTTATTTGTTCCCATTTGCATAGAGAGATACCTGAAAGACTGTTGTATAAAATGGTGACCATTTCTGGGGCACCTGGGTGGCTCAGTCAGTTAAGGGTCTGCCTTTGGCTCAGGTCATGATCCCGGAGTCAAGCCCTGCATGGAGCTCCCCACTGAGTGGGGAGTCTGTTTCTCCCTCTGACCCTCCCTCCTCTCATGCTTTCTCTCACTCTCTCTCTCTCAAATAAGTAAATAAAATTTATAAGAACAATAAAATAAAATGGTGACCATTTGTTTCTGGGCCAGTGAAATCTGGGGTGACTTATTTTATTTTTATGAAAGACTTTATTTATTTATTTATTTGAGGGAGAGAGAGCATGCGAGTGGGGGGAGGTGCAGAAGGAGAGGGACAAGCAGATTTTGCATTGAGGGGGGAGCCCGACTCATCAGACTGGGCCACCCAGGTAGCCCCATATTTTTTCTTGTTTATCATTTTTTGCAGTGCTTGAATTTTTAGCTGTGAATGTATTTTACCTACTGAAAAAATATGTTGTTTTTGAAGAGAAAATATATAGCACAGATATGGAATAAAGGTATATTGCAAAGCATCATGTATGTTTTGTCTGTTAGTATGATCTAGTTAACGTTCATGCACAGTCTGCAAGAAGCTACAGCATGGACTTAGTAGCATTTATGTAACGGAGTTATAGGCAACTTTAAAAATATTTTCTTGCTTCTCTGCATTTTCTGATTTTTCCCGAATGTGCATATCATACTTATATAATAAGCAGTAACATTGTCCTATAAATACATTAAAAACAAAAATGTCTCATGTATTATGTAATCATTCTTGATCTGCAAACTCATCGAACATGGGTTATATGGTTTCTCAAACATACCTTTAGTAATTGTTTCTATTGTCATTTATGCTTCTAAAAAACAAGAATCCCCACATCTGACCTTCTTTCTGCTCTTCATCACCAGCCTCTGTATCTCTGAGTTTGTCTCCTTTGTTCTGCATTTCTTCTGCAGATTCTAGAGTTCAAACTCATCATCACTAATTCCATAGTGTTAATTCTGCTCTTTATTGCTTTTAATGCAGATTTCTACTCTATTATTGCATTTTTAATCTCCTTATAATCTTTCTTTATCATGTCAAACTCCTGTTTTTATTTCTACCTGCCTCTCAGCCAACTCCCTTCTTATCTCGACTTATTTTCATATAATCTCATTTTTCATCTCTTTATTCAAAGACTGTAGTTTTCATTTCTATTAAGATTACAAAGCAGACAATTTCTGCAATTTCTGGTTCCTTTAGTGACTTTTTAAACCGTTCTTTTTCTGCATCTTGATTGCTCTTTCCTCCTTTTAAGGTGCACAGTATTTTCACTGCAACCATTTCTTTTTCTGTTTTCAGTGTCGTCACCTTTAAACAACAGAGTATCCACTGCTGGTTGGTGGAGGACCCTGCCATGCCCTTCCAGTCGCCCTAGCTTACTGTTAAAATCCCCTGCTCAGATCTTAAGCAAACAGGCTGGTTGATATTCATGTCTCAGTGCCACATTTTGGCATCTAGCAGCCATTTATGTGATGGTAATGTTGGGTCTTAGGAGGGTCTCCTCGTCCTTAAGGTACTGTGAGAAGGCAGAATACTGCAGTAATGAGGATATCAGCCATACACAGTAAAATAGCGCATTCGAAATCTGGATCTACCAATTATTAGAAAAGTACCTTGACTCCTTTAAGGCCCACTTTATGTGTGAAATGGACACTATAATAGCACAGACCTCACTGTGTTGTATGAAGATTGATACCGATATCAAGTATATAGGGCACTGAAGTACTTCAAACATATTAACTCACAGAATCCTGACCATGTTTATTCTCCTTTCATAGGAGACGAAGTTGGGGCAGCAACATGTTAGATAATTTGCCCAAGGTCTCATGGCTTGTAAGATGTAGAATTGGGATTAGAATCTAAGCAACCAGGTTTCTAGTGAGTGCTTGTACTAGCATCTGATAAATAGTTGCTATTATTATTATTATTACTTGGGGGGGAATTTATTCATCGATGATAAAAGTAGTGAGTACTTCTTCCTGAATCTCGTGAAACAATAAAGGCAAAACAGTGTTCCACTTACATGTCTTTTTTCCCCCCTCTTTCTATTATATTTTAAGATGTAAATTAGCCATTTTAACTCTTCTGTCTCAGGATGTATAGAATGCCTGACAATATTTAGAATTCTGAATTGGGGAATCTCAGGTGGAGTGTGGGTACGTCTATGCGTGTGTGATCCTTTTCGTCTGCTGTCTACATACATGTACACATACGCCCGCACATAGATCTCCCACGTGCACAGCTACTTTAGAGTTCGTGTTCTAGGTTCTGTTTGGTCGAGCTGTGCCTGTACAATGTGTCCGTGGTTGCTGGCTGTCACACATTCTGCTTTCCTGAGCCAAGGCATAGGCAACAGTGTTGAAGTGCCTCTGCATTGTCCTTCACGTTGGCAGTTTTGATCTCCTGCAAGTGACGAGGTATGTGTTAATGTCACCTGACAATTGTGTTTCTCTCTTCCACTCCATGAATATTATAATTAGAGGAAATTCCTCTAAGATTTTGGCAGTAGATTAGTTGTCAATTTTAGTTTCTCGGTTTATTATGCACTCTCATCTCTTTCTGTGTTTCCCAGATATTTTGTGATGAAAATCACAAAGTCTGAGATAGGGAATGCTCTTCAATCACTTTCTTAAGCTGCTCCCTCCTCAGATCCACCCCTACGTTCCAACCGTGTGCGCGCACACACACACACTCACACAGTTGGAGAGCTTGAACCAATATTAATGCCAAAGGTAATATAACAACAAAGAGAGTAATGTTAACATTATATGAGAGAAAAAAAGATTAATTTCCTTGAGAATCCGTACCCTGTGTCCCTTATTCTGTGATGGCAGGAGGGTCCAAGTCAAAACAGATAAAGATACAGATGGATTTGTGGGTTGGAGGATTTAAAAATTTCGGCAAATTCCCCTTACTTGCCAGAGTTGTCAGCAAAGAAGTAAGATTTGAAGCAATTTATGGAGAACGAGAGAAGTAAGATTGGGCTGGAAGTATTAGAGACCTGGCAAAAGTTTGCAAAAGCTACTGTTTGAAATGGAGAAGAGCCAATTTTTCTTTTTTTTTTTTTTTTTTAAAGAGTTTATTTATTTATTTGACAGAGTTAGAGACAGCCAGCGAGAGAGGGAACACAAGCAGGGGGAGTGGGAGAGGAAGAAGCAGGCTCATAGCGGAGGAGCCTGATGTGGGGCTCGATCCCATAACGCCAGGATCACGCCCTGAGCTGAAGGCAGACGCTTAACCGCGGTGCCACCCAGGAGCCCCCAAGAGCCAATTTTTCATTAAGATAATGATCTGTCCCATGTGGGATAGACAAAACTGATGGTGACCTAAACAAGGAAGAAGTATACAACCCCCTCATGTGACAATCTTAGTATAAGCAACATAGTCTTATTTAGTGGTCCCATAGTCTTAGGGAACGACCCTCTTTCTGTTACTTGCTCTGTGTGTTGCCCTCACCTACATCCACGATCACTTTTTACTATGTCAGGCAAGTGGTGAGAGTATGAGAGGCAGAAGAAGAGCTCATCTGTTGATTGTAAGACCACTCATAGGAAGTTGAACACATGCCTTCTATTCATATTCCATTATAGAAAGCTCAGCACGGTCATACCCCGTGGCAAGGGACACTGCAAACTATAGTCTTCAGCTGAGCAGCACTGCACAGTGAAAATTTCGTGGTGTCCTTATAAAGTAGGAAGGCAAGAATGGAAACTGGAGGACACAATATTCTATGCCATAGTCAATAGGGGCCATGTATTTATGGGTCCCAGCAAAGTTGTTGAGTAAGCTAACTTTGCTTTTGGAGGTCTTCCTCTTCCCGTTTGCCCTCACTTCCAGTGTTTTCATGATTTTCCCCAAATACGTAGTGGCTTTTCCTGCCGTGTGGGGCAGGGAAATTAACATTTATCTTGGCTTCTAATTTATATTATACAGGTGATCAACTGACCTCTGTTTGGATATTTCCAGAGCAAGAACTCAGGACATCATTGGATTGTTAGACGATTCCAATTTTTAGAATTTTCTTTTTTCAATTAACTTTATGATGTTGTTATAAATAAAAATATTGCAGATAGAGTCCATTGCAGTTATTCCTTCTTTCTTCCCTGCTAACAAACTCTAATTTGTGCAGGTAAATTTTGTGGGGACCTTTTGATTGCATGGATTTTAGACTCTTACTCCAGAATTCATCATGATTGATGTAAACCAGTCACCATAAGATCATTCCTCTTGGACAGTCATGTTGCACAGTTCTGTGTAACCAGACAAGAGGATAAATCATGGAACTGGTGACTGGAGACTTTTCTTCCTCAAACGACAAACAAGAAGTGATTACACTGGCAGTACTGGTTAAAGAAATGCAGATTTCATTGAAAATTATGGAGAAAGCAGGCAAAAGCAGCTAACATCTCAGTTAAACTGGTTGAAATCCATACACATTGATGCAATTAGCAATTTCAATTGACTGTAGCCATTAGAATTGAAGCTTGGAATTCAGCTAGAAACTGAGAAACTAAAGAGTCACTATCTAAGGATGGGACACACTGACCTATCTATATTGAAGGGAGGGATTCTGGACCCAGGAACACAGTGGTCCTAGAGAAAGCGGACAGGGTTAAGAGATCCAGGCAGTTAACATGCAGAGATGACATGAAAAATACGAGTAGGGAAATAATAGTACACCAACCAGAGAGACTCAGGCAGTAGGTGGACAAGCTCCAGTGACCAAAAGGCTTAAGTCACCAGGTTTGTGAAATTCACAAGTGGGATTCTGGCCTGCAGGAGTCCTCCT
The DNA here is from genome assembly GCF_017311325.1 of Ursus maritimus. Taxonomy (NCBI): domain Eukaryota; kingdom Metazoa; phylum Chordata; class Mammalia; order Carnivora; family Ursidae; genus Ursus; species Ursus maritimus. Next base: position 64,100,205 of record NW_024426996.1, read on the forward strand.
TAGGCCAGTAAATAAATATATATAGCAAAAGCAACCAATGAAGCTGAGGGAGCAAGTATACTGGGTAGAACCTAGGGAAGGAATTCAGATATAGAACCATTCAGCGACATGGTTTTTAGAATTCAAGTGCTAAAAAAGAACATCATGCATCTGATCTGGGGTGTAGATGCTGAACGGGTTGAGGTCTGCGTTCCTATTTTGGGAAATATCGGTATCGAAGCATTCTCTCCTACCCTTCCTTACCCTTCTCTCATTTACTCCAGTGCCACCCATCTCCTGCCCTTTGACTTCATTTCTTTCTTTTGCTTTTGCTGCTGCCTTTCTAGGTTCAAAACTTACCCATGACTCTCAGCACATCCTAAACACTGCCTCTGGTATCTTTTAGCTTATTGTGTTTTTTTGGTTTTGTTTGTTTGTTGACACCCTGCAATTTAATCCCCAGCCTGGACATGGCTCTTTGCAGCTGGCGCCTTGGCTTGGCTTGCCTCAGTCCCAGTGTGGGTGGGATTTGGTAAAGGGTCAGGCAGGTTGTTGTTATCAAGTGTTGTGTCCTAACTTTGTCACTTTTCCCAGATTGGGGACAGTACATCAAGAATCAGTTTCAGAAACAGGGAAGACATCCTGTTGAAAGAGTGAGGCTCCTTGCTTGAGTGAAGGGAAGTAATGAAGGCAAAGACCAGTTGCTAACCAGTGTTAGAATAAATGGCTTTCTATGGACCCTAGTGATATGCTAAAGAGTAGGGGTAGCTTTGTTGAGGTTCCTACTCTTGGTTGGACATTTTTAACAACAAAAGGAATGGAGTGTTTTCTTTCCCTGATTGTATTAGTTGAGACAATACCAGAGGCCTGATATTCCACTTGGCATCTAGTCGTATCATCCTGTCTTGTTCTACTTGTCAAACAAGTTTGAAACTGTCACCAGCATCCTGACCAATTCACCCTGCCTTGTATTTTTTGGCCCCAGACATCTGGAGAGTTGAGGCTCTGCCATCAGATCTCAAATTTTTATTCCCTCTAAGTCCCAGCAATGCATGTCCCTGGTTGGAAGGAAAAGATATTGGATATATGATCATCCCATCTCTGAACTTGAAATTCTCAGTCACATTTCATTTTCTCCTTCAAAAATGATTAGGTGCTCTGCTAGAGATGGCCTTTGTGCTCTGACCTGAACTTTTTACTGTGTTATCTGGTTAACTCCCTCATACTTTCTCTGTGTCCCCTTTGACATTAATAAGTTATTCCTGTTCTCTCCCCTAGTATTTTCAATTACTTTTTTATTCTTTCTATCTCATCCTCTGTCCCTCCTTTGTATGCGCTTGCATGCTCTAAACTCCTTATATATCCTATATGGCAATTTTTCCCAGTGGTGTCAGGAGAGAGACAGATAAGCTATTGCAAGCCTTCTTTCCAAGATTCATAATTACATTTCAACAACAAAAAATTATTGATTGCTAAGCACTCTCCCAGGTCCTGGTGATAAAATGATCAAAAAGACAATTCCTGCCCCCAGAGGATCTCACAGTCCTATGCAAAAACTAGAGAGATGCATGAACAAATAATTATAAAACAGGGGGTAAAAATTATAAGAGAGATATGCATAAAAACCTGTAAGAATATTAATTATGGAGCAATATATTCTGTCTATAGAGTAAGAGAAAGCTATAGACTAAATCCAACAATTAAATGCCTTTTTCCTTCTATGCATTCCAGAAACTTATTAAAAACTATAGAATTCTAGAGATGAGAACTCCTTGTTCTATCCGTGAGAAAATAGACCTTGAGAGGTTGAATGACTTGTCCAAAAGCACTGAGCATGCTTTGACAATGCTGGGATCTTACGTATTAGTCAGGAAAATTAGCACTAGCTGCTACGATAGATGAAGCCTCACATTCTCAGTGACTTAAAACAACAAAAGAGTCTCCCTCCTCCTTCATTTAAAAGTGATGTGGGCTAGATTGTCTTCGTCCATCTTGTGGATATGCCACTTGCAGCATATGGCCTCCAAAATTGTTCTAGCTGGGGAAGTGAAAAGTAAAGAAAACATAGTGGCACTTAATTGCCTTGCCCTTAAATTAACAGATGTTGCTTTCTCTCCCCCTTTATTGGCATACACAGGTCTTATTGCCCCAATATGAGAGATGTTTAAGAACGCGTGAAACATATTGTGTCCAAACTATCTTTGCCACACCTGACTTCTCTTGCGAATCCTACTTCTACTATTAATGGGTGATCTTCATTGTACACTGGTGGTGGTAGGGCACAGAGTATATGGTTAAGAGGGATGAATGAATGGGTGGATGGATGGATGGGTGGATGGGTGGATGGATGCATGGATGGGTAAGCGTGAAATAACTTCTACATTATTGGTGATCAGTATTTCCAGCTGACCTTCTTAGCTAGGTTGATATTTATTGTCTACGCTATTTTTCTTACAAGTTGACCCTCATGTTCTTCAGCTGAAGGGCATGACCACCCTTTTACCCAACAGAATTCAAGAGAATTTTGATAGTGCAGCATGGGATATCATCGTGTTAATCATTTTGTGATGAGTACTGCAGAATAAAATGCCCGGCATAGTAAATAATAGCATTAGAGCTGTCTTTGAAAGAAAAGGTCAATATTATACCTGGTTGCTGATAGGAGAGATTAATATACTCTTGCTATTATTAATAATAGTAATTAGACTCTATTGCTTTAGCTGATCCTTAGGTCCCATTTATAGGAACAGCCTAATGTTCTTCCTGAGCATGACTTGGCATATTTTAGCACGTCATTGCAAGCATTGAAAATCAGTGCCAGGATCTTCTTATCGTTTTATTAGCTTTTTGGCACTTGGATTTCGTATTTGTATTGGGCTTGCTTTTCCACCCCTGAAACAGTTAGCAGGGATTTTTATATGAAAAGTAGAAGACCTTTTCTTAATAGCATTTCTTATTGGGGGCATAACTATAGATCTTTGTATATTTTGCACCATTTAGCACAGCCACTCTTGCAAATTAAGAGGACAGGCATCCTTGTCAGGACAATTAACACATGCAGCAGAAAATTCTTCTTAGCCATGGGGGAAAAATAAAAGTTTAAATTGAGGTTGTCATACAGGGAAACCTTTTAGGTACTGGGAATGGAGACAGGGGAGAGAAAAATGGAATGCTGAGTGTTTGTTGACCAGATCATCGACCTCTTTTCCGTTACAGTTTCTCTATCTAGATCACCTTTGAGTACTGTGAGAAGGGTTTGCAGAAATGTAAAAATGTGCCAGAATGGATGATCCTTGTTTAAAGGCTAAATACATGGAACGAAATTTTAGGAGTTTCCTCATTCAAATAAATTCCCCTCCACGTTCTTTCTCTGTCATGAATTTTCAGTAATATTTCCAATTTTGGATTAAGGCACTAAAGGCCTCTATTAAAATGAACCAGTGTTACCTAGCAGGGGTAAACCACTTACTCTTTATCATTAATGTCTTACTGTGAATAATTAAAATGAGGTTTCTTCCTTCAGCAAAGCCTTAAGAAAGAATAGTGGTAATGTTTGAAAACTTAAAATTTATAGCATGCTAGCATTTACAATGCTAACTGAGTTATTCACCCATTTGTTTCCTATAATAATCATGTGAGATAAAATAGGTGTGTGTGTGCACTGTATTTTCTTTTAGCTGATGGAGAACCCGAGATGAATCAGTTGCCTATTTGAGGGCATGCTAAAGGACTGAATTATAGAATGGTAAGTAGGAAGGAGTAGGAAGGAGGAAGTGGGGACAACATGTGAGAGGGCCAATTCTTATTGGACCAGTAGGGAGCATACTGAACACCTAAGCTCTGTGTGAGGGTCTGGAGGTCTTGAGGGGGTTGATGTTTGAAAGGCAGACTATTAACCATAGTTGCATTATCTACCTTTTCTTGAGTGTTACCAGCTAAGACCAAACTAAATTCCTTCATAAATAGTTTCATTTTCTTTTCTCTATAATCTTCAAGGTGGATTATATTCCATATATACAGATGAGGAAACAGGGGTTTGGAAAAATTAAAAATTTGTTCAAGTTTACTCAAGTAAAAGTGGCAAAATATTTTCCTCTCCCTAAGCCCCACATTCCTTCACAGCCGCACACTACTGTGCAAGAAAGCAAACAAAGAAAAGGTCATGGCAGGGACTTGAAAACAAATTTCCCTTTCTTCACATCTGTCTCAGGCTTGGCTTCTTTGCCCTTCACCTTTCCATTAACTCTCTAATCCTGCAAAGAACAGAAATTGGATCACACCCTGACCAAAGGGAGGGTTTAAAATTTTCTACCTGGATTCTCTTTCAGCTTTCAAAGTTTGCAATTCACCCTTCAGATTCATTATGTGGAACATTTCCCATGTTTATTTCAGTAGTATTATTGTTAAGGTAAAATAATAAGTTTGTTTTTTGTTTTTGTTTTGTTTCTATTTTTTTTTTTTAAAGATTTTATTTATTTATTTGACAGAGATAGAGACAGCCAGCGAGAGAGGGAACACAAGCAGGGGGAGTGGGAGAGGAAGAAGCAGGCTCATAGCGGAGGAGCCTGATGTGGGGCTCGATCCCATAACGCCGGGATCACGCCCTGAGCCGAAGGCAGACGCTTAACCGCTGTGCCACCCAGGCGCCCCTGTTTTGTTTCTATTTTTTTAAACAAGACACTTTTTTCTTCCTTATTGAACAATATGGTGGCCATATGTTTCCCTCCTATGTTAAAAATTACCCTCATCATTTTAAGGTGCAGTGAAACCTATCAAAAGTTTCTGACCAGATTTCCTTTTCAAGCAAGAAGTCATTAAGGGCAAAGAGTGATTGATACACCCAGTGCACACCACCACACTTGCCCTCCTTAGTACCCATCACCTTGTTACCCCCTCCCCCCTCCCCTCTGAAACCCTCAGTTTGTTTCCCAGGGTCCATAGTCTCTCACAGTTCTCCCCCTTCAGATTTCCCTCCCTTCCCCTATGGTCCTCCATGCTATTGCTTATGGTCCACATATGAGTGAAACCATATGATAATTGTCTTTCTCTGCTTGACTTATTTCACTTAGCATAATCCCCTCCAGTTTCATCCATGTCGATGCAAATGGTGGGTACTCATCCTCTCTAATGGCTGAGTAATATTCCTTTGCATACATGAACCACATCTTCTTTATCCATTCATCTGTTGAAGGACGTCTCGGCTCCTTCCACAGTTTGGCTATTGTTGACATTGCTGCTATAAACATCGGGGTGTATATGGCCCTTCTTTTCACTACATCTGTATCTTTGGGGTAAATACCTAGTAGTGCAATTGCTGGGTCATAGGGTAGCTCTATTTTTTTATAATAATTTTTTATTATGTTATGTTAGTCACCATACAGTACATCCCTAGTTTTTGATGTAAAGTTCCATGATTCATTACTTGCGTATAACACCCAGTGCACCATGCAATACGAGCCCTCCTTAATACCCATCACTGGCCTATCCCATTCCCCAACCCCCCTCCCCTCTGAAGCCCTCAGTTTGTTTCCCAGAGTCCATAGTCTGTCATGGCTCATTCCCCCTTCTCTTTACCGCCCCTTCATTCTTCCCTTTCTTCTACCGATCTTCTTATTTCTTATGTTCCATAGGTTAGCTCTATTTTTAACATTTTGAGGAACCTCCATACTGTTTTCCAAAGTGGCTGTACACTACATCAAAAACTAATGATGTAATATGCAGTGGCTAACTGAACATAAACAACAACGACAAATAAAAGAGTGACTGATACAATGGAAGGCAGGCAACTAAACTTTCCCTTAGTATTTGCTACCACAGTTGCTGTAAATTAAAATTACTCTCTCCTTGATTGAAGAGTTGCCACCTCTTGGGTGACATGTGGCAGCTAGTTAACAGTGTACAGTAATAAAACACGATTGTCTAAAAAGAAGCAAGTAATGATGAGCTGACGCTTTTAATCGACAGGACAGAGAGAAGATTAGAGGGCTCAGAGGTATTCTTTGAATTTTCATCTCCCTGTTGAGCAACCTTGAGCAGGCTGCTTAATTTCTCCATTAGTCAGTCTCCTCATCTGTAAAATGGGCATAATAATACTTATGTAGCTCACAGAGGCATTGTCAGAATTAATTAGGAAAAGTCCTCTGAGATCTCTGAATGAATGGTGCCATGCAATGGCAAATGATTAGTATCCTTATTATTCTGACACTCACCCATAGGCCCATCGATCAAATATGGCTCTAGCTGAACTGGGCAAAGCGACGGATTCTGCAATTGCATTCAGTGGCAGTCTGCCCTGAAGATAAAGTCTGTCACACACAATGTCTCCCTTGAGCAAGCTTAAGCTGGTAGCGGTATTGATGTAGGTGATCTGCCTGCCAGGATGCACAGAGGCAGTTTAACTAGGGCTAATTATGGCTAGCAATAATGCCAGAGCCAAGAACTCACCTCTGATTATGATGGGATGTTCAAAGAAACTATGTCTGAACAGATAATCAGACAGGGTTTTCTGCACCATTGGTATGGGTAGTATTCTGAAGGATGTCAGGGCACCTCAAATTTCAGAGGAAGGAGACTTGCAATACTTTTCTAGAAAGGAAGAGAACCAGAGAGAATTTTTATCCTTGCAAATTGCCCATTGGGATGTTCATAACTTATTTATCTTGGCCATTTCTTTTTATTGTTGCATAAATGTTATATGTTTGCTCTTAGAGTAGTAATGAAGGGATGGAGAGAGTTGGCAAGTAGGACAGGTAAGATAGAGTTTCCAATATCATAGGAGCTTTTGATCTAACAAAGATCAAGATAGACATGTGCAAACAAGGTACAGAAAGTAGAGGAAGTGGAACTTTGAGGAAGCTTCAAGCCAATGCTGAGTGTAGGTGCTTTGATGTGGTATGGCTGATTTATTAATCAGAATATCATAAGCTACCCAACTGTATAATGTGTCAGTAAAAATATTCTTATTTCCAGGACTAACACCTTAGTGCAAATTACTATCATTTATCCACTGGATTACTTTGATGACCTTTTGGCTGATGTCCCCTGTTTCAACCCTTGTCCTCATAGTCTATTCAACACTCAGAGAAACACTCTTTGGTTTAAGTTATCAAGACTTCTATCCCCATTGTGCTTAGAATCAGTTTCAAACTTTTGCTGTTACTTCTTATTGCTTTGTATCACTTTTTATTGCCCATCTCCAATCTTATTCTGAAATCTAGCTGTTATCTAAGCTCTATCCATGCTACTTTCCCTTTAGCTCCCTGAAAGTCAGGTCTTTTCATGCCCCAGGGCCCTTGCATGTACGTTCTTGCCTGGAATGTTCTTCCTAGGTGACTTCCACTGGCTAGATTTCAATATTCAAAACATCTCATTTATATGTGAAATATTTAAAAGGCTCTATCTAAATCATCATCTACCCATCCCTTGCCAATATCCTGGGATTGTTTCATGGTATTTATTAAAATCTGTAATCATTTATTCATTCACTCAAATGTTCATTCACTCTTTAATTTTCTTCTTCACTGGTTTTGTCTCCTACTGAAAATGGGCTCTCAGGAGAAACTTGCCCTCACCCCTAACTTACCAGTAGCCAACACAATACGTAGCACAAATGTAAGATTCTTTTCTTTTTTTTCTCAAACATTAGATTTCTTAATGTTGAATAACCTCTATTAAGCACCTACTGTATGTCATGCATTATACTATATACATCATGTACAAATCTACTTTTTCCACACCACAACTTTGAAAGGTTGGTATCACTGAGCTACAGTTCTCATACAATTAAGTTGAGGTTTAAGAACACTGAGACTTGCTAAAGACCAAGCTTGGATTCAGGGAAAATTGGATTCAAACACAAGCCTCCCTAGCTCCAAAGTCAGGACTGGTTCCATTTTTTCCTGATTCAGAGGCTGGGTGAGCAATTCAAATGAAGGGGTCAATGATAAATCCTATCTCAGGGGCACTGACTGTGGTTTGGCTTGAAAGGTATTTTTGGAAAACTGAATCTAAGAGAAAACCCTAATTGTTAACTGCTTTTGTTAAGTACTGAGAACTTGGTAATGATTCTCCAGAGGAGAATTAGTAAAAACCTTAAAAGAATAAACCAAAACAATATTTTCCTGCCCTTCATAGGAAATTTTCCCATTTATTTTCCAACCGCTTCTCACCTGAAGGCATCTCAATCTTTGGTTCTGATTACTGTTTCCTGGAGGGAAGTTTAGGGAGTGTGAAAATTATTTCACTTTAGGTTCACTCCAATTCACTTAAGAACTTTACACATTTGAGAATCTAAATAAATGAATAAATGGCAAAAACCTATTGAACTAAAGGGTGAAAAGACTGTGGCTTTTCTTTTCTCAAACTTTGACATTTAACGTGTGATATTTTGTTTGTGAGTTGGAGCCCTCTCAGGTTTAATGCAAATAAACAGGTTAGCTTTTAAAAATGAGACAAATGTTCAAATAGAAGTGTGGTTCTTTCTTTGCCAAAATTAAAAACAAATCATTTATGCATAGATGGGCAGGATTTTCTAGCATGAGATGAGTATTTTTTTCAGAAAGGTAGTTTTTTGTGTGTTTTTTGCTTGTTTGTTGTTTTGCTGAAAGGTTTCCAGTTGGCTATGATGATAGGAAAAAGATGTTAAAATAAAGATATGCACATATTTAAGTCATCAAATCTCAACCAGAGCAATCAAAACAACCACAAAGACACATGAAGATGAAATTTCAAATATTGTGGCACAGCTGTGGACTGCTAGGCAATAAACAACTAAACTAAAATCAGAAGTGTTCGTTAAGGGGCACCTGGGTGGCTCAGTTAGTTAAGTGTCTGCCTTTGGTTTGGGTCATGATCCATGATCCCAGGGTTCTGGGATTGAGCCCCACATCCAGCTCCCTGCTTAGTGGGGAACCAGCTTCCCCTGCTTCTGTTCACTATATCTCTGTCTCTGTCAAATAAGTAAATAAAATATGAAAGAAAGAAAGAAAGAAAGGAAGGAAGGAAGGAAGGAAGGAAGGAAGGAAGGAAGAAAGAAAGAAAGAAAGAAAGAAAGAAAGAAAGAAAGAAAAAAGAAAGAAAGAAAGAAAGAAAGAAAGAAAGAAAGAAAGAAAGAAAGAAAGAAAGAAACTCATTAAAATTGAATAATATATCTGTGTCCCAGAGACTAGGTTATGTTCAGTACAAAGTGGAGTAGTGGGTATTAAAAGATAAAACAAGTCCCTTTTGACTATGAGGGACTAATGGTGACAGGGATAGTAACTAATAAATCATTATAAAGTGGTCAGTGTTAGGAGAGAAGTAGTCACAGGGCTCTATGAGAAGACAGAAGGTAGAGCCCCAAATTCAGCCTTGCAGAATCATGACAGACTTCCTAGAGGAGGTGACATCTGGACTGAATAAAGAAATGCTTCAGTTGTCAAGAGCATAACAGTGAACAAGGTTTCCCTGAAGGAACCTGAAACTTCCTTTGTCAGCTCATTCTCATCTATTGCAACCAGCTTTCTCCTCAGGCAGAGAACATTATGGCTAAACCCAGCTTCCAGATTTGTATTTCTCTAGACAGGAAAACATTTTTCCCTTTCCAGCAACCATCTGAAAAATCCTACAGAAAGATTCTGATTTTCTTTGGTTGAATTTCTTTTCTAACCTTTAGTCTAATGCTTTTGGTCAAGGAGGTGGTGTTTTCTGATTGAGCTAGTTTTGACCCATCCAATGTATCTAGAATATTACTAGCTATTTGACATGACAGCTTCCATTTACAACCTATGACTTAGCATGCTAATGAGAAAGGCCTCAAAAGAGAAGGAGAAAGAAACATTTATCAGATGTTAAAAAAAACAAAATTCAACTGAGTAAGTTTTAAAGCTCTTATTGGCTTTATTCAACAATTCATGAATTGAGTAGCATCCCATTAGGGAAATAGAAAGGGGCTCTGAAAAACTGTACAAAATGAAAGATGTTCATAGGGAGAAGGGGGTGGGACAAGGAAGTTACTAGCAAAGAGTGGATTGTTTAGAGCAAGGTCAACTCCTTTAGGGGATGGCCAGTGTCTATCAGGAGGATTACCTCACTAATGCTGACCAGGTAATGCCAGATTAACTGGTTTAAGATTCCACTCTTAGGAGATGTTGAAACTGTAATTAATTTAGGTAGTAAGTCTTCATTTGCTGACTTGGGCTTAGCATAAGTGACTCCATTTTGAGCCTGTTATCTCTTTATTCGTTAACACAGATGAAGCATAAAGGATTGTTGACCAGATGAAATAGTTGATATTCTAGGGACTATCTTCCAACCTACCAGTGGCTAAAGTAATTAAGGCACTGGATACATTCTAGGTTGCATTCGCCTACTGAGAGACTGACAGGCAGAGAGAAATAAACATTTGTTAAGTTATTTTCTGTGTTAACTGCTTTTCCATGTCTTTTACTTTCACCATCTCATAAAAATTCTTACTACAATCTCAAAGATAAGTATTAATTTAAGTATAGGTACAGAGAGGTTAAATAACTCTTAGAAGATCACATGGATTAAGAAGTCACAGAGATTTAATTTGTTTTTAATTAGCAATTCCATGTTCCCTCCACTACACCATGTGGGATCTTTGGAAAACAATATTTGTAGCATAATGCATAATCTTCCAAATGGCCAGAGGTGTGCAAATAGGAGCAGTGTTTTGTTTTCTTTTTTGCTGACTTTATGATAAGATAGTCTTTTTTCTTCAGATTTTAATGTGCTGTGTCAGGAGAAAATATATAATGAGTGCTCTGGATTTTCTGTCTTTTGAGCTGATTCTGTAAGATGTGTCACATGTCTCTTCCTTAGAGAGAGTAATTAATGTAGTGTATTGTTATTTCCATATGATGTTGTCTCTGGAAGAATTTCTCTTTGGGCACACAGTGAGGGGGTTGAGGGGGAGGAGGGACATGTGTGAAATTCTGCATTCATACTGAGCATTTTCCCAATAGGATGGCACAAGAAAACATCAATAATTAAATGGGAAACATCCTTTCATCTTTATAGAGAGATCTTCATATTAAGCTTGTGTGACAATTCTTTTAGAAGGGCCACTATCTCTGGCTCTCTGATTGTGGACTGGCAGAATATGGGGCAAGGGTTGTGTCCCAGCAAAGACAATGTTTGGGTCATTCAGTGGGAAGCCAATAACTGCTCCTAAGTTTGGCTCATTGCTCATTTCATTAATCCTGCACAGATTCCCTAGGATTTTTTTTTTTCCTCTGTCAGGTAAACATTAGGCTTAGTTACAGAGGTGAAAGAGATGTATAAATGGGGGGGAGGTGTATCTCATTTTATTACTCTTTTGTGTAATAGTAATAAAAGTTTTGTAGGGAGTATTGTATATGGTAAAACAATCATTTGTCAAAGGGTAAACTTACTGAACACCAATGCTCTGTTTTTAAAAGATCCCTTGTGTGTCATGAACTACACAGTGTTCATAAAAAGTTGTACTCCGGGGTTAGATATTCTTGCTTCCTCAATTACTAGAGTTTTCTGAAGTCTCTCAAGGAAGAGGATTAAACATTTATTGTCAGGAAGCACCAGGTTGCACTTTGTCCCATGCCTTGACACATTCATTAGCCCAGACTCTAAATTTTCAATTACTGAATCCATAAAATACAACTAAAAAAAACTTAAAAGTTGTGAAAGAAAGAAAAAAGAAAGCAACAGCCAGAAACTATGCACTGTAGTTTTGAAGACTCTATTCTTTCCCTTTCATTTTAGCTTGGCCATTATAGACAGTATATCCCCTTACTGAATATTTGAAGTTATATATGAGTCATAATCTACTCTGATAGATTATTTACTATTTCATATAATAAGAAAATAAGAAATTGTCTATCACTTAATCTTTATTCATTTGTGGAGAGTTGATATGACTCATGGAGTAGATGAGGAACATGACAGAAATTAGCAAAATTTCCTCATGGTGAATTGGCAGACAGAACATTTTTTAGATAATAATGCACACATAAAGAAGATAACTGAAGAGAAAGGTAAAAGATAATTTCTATGACATGATCATTAAGAAACTCTAACTTGAAAGACTAGCATAAATTATATGTGCAAAATTAAATAGAGTTTTAAAAATATAGACTACTGGTCTCAGTTCTGACAGTAAAATGATTGAAAGTTGTTACCCCTAACCTTACAACAACAAAAAGCTGGACAACCTGAAAATCAATGATTCTTTTCTTGGACCAATCAAAGAATTGAAGTCTCAGGGAGAATTGCCACCCTGAAAATCTCTGGAGGTAAGTGCCTCTAGAGAGATACAGCCTGGATCTGCTCACCTGGAACAGAAGTCGTAGAATCATAAACTAGCAGTAACACTTAAGTGGTAATTTTGATGAATTGCTTGAGATTGAGTGTAGACTAGCATGAGATTGAGAAACACCTGGTGGCTACAGTCTTGGGGGAGGGGGCACAGTTCTCTGGGTTTTAAGTCCAGGAACTTGACCAGGTTCTTCAGTAAGGATGTAGGAAAGACCTTTCTATCCCTGGCCAAGGGAAGAGAGGAATAATCATTGTGATATACCCCCAGAGTCTTCTCCATAGCAAAGTCCTACTCCTTGGGGAAAGAGCTTTGCCTGAGCCTAATTCCAGCTGTCAGGATGGAATTCCTCCCACTCCAGCCCCCTGCAGCCTTCTTGTCTCACCTTCACAGAAAATATAGTCTGTAGGGCACAGTGCTTCAAGGAAATGGATGGGGAATACTACAGCTACAGAAAGGAATAAAGGACTGAAATTTAATCAGAAGATTATATAGCACTCTGCCTTCCCCTGACTACCACTACACAAACAGGGCTCTGGGATAATAACAGTAGGCTATAGCAGGAAAAGCTTTACATGCAGACCCTCTGAGGAACAATACTAAAAGGAAAGACTAACAGAAGGACACTAGAGGAACCTGAATCCTCTAGCATCTACAACTATAGCACACATCAAACACGGTCCAACTCCTAGTCAGATTACTTAATTCTACACACCAAAGGAAAATTCCTCAATTCTTACTCATTGATCACATGTCTGGCTTTCAAAACAAACACAAACAAACAAAACAAAACAAAAAACATTACAAGGCATGCCAAAAGGCAAGAATAAACAACAAAAACTGCCTGAAGAGACAAAATAGGCACGAGTACCAGATTCACATATAACACAGGGACTGTCACACAGGGTGTCTAAAATGATTATCATTAACATGTTAAGGATTCTAATGAAACAAAGTAGAAAATATGAAAGAACAGATGAGTAATGTAAGTAGAAAGATGGAAACCCTAAAAATGAATAAAAACAGTGTAACAGAAATGAAAAATGCTTTTTGGTAAGTTTATCAGCAGACTTGATATGGCCAAGAGTCTTTGAACTTGAAGGTAGGTTGATGGCAACTTCCCATGCTGAAATACAGTGAGAGAAAAGAATTTTATTTTATTATTATTATTTTTAAAGATTTTATTTATTTATTTGACAGAGAGAGACAGCCAGTGAGAGAGGAAACACAAGCAGGGGGAGTGGGAGAGGAAGAAGAAGGCTCCTAGCGGAGGAGCCTGATGTGGGGCTCGATCCCAGAACTCTGGGATCACACCCTGAGCCGAAGGCAGACACTTAACAACTGTGCCACCCAGGAGCCCCGAGAAAAGAATTCTAAAACAGAACAGACATTGAAGGACTGTCAAAAAAATGTAACATATACAACTTTGGAATAGAAGAAGAAAAGAGAATTGAACAGAATAAATACTTGCAGTAATAAAAGCTGAGAACACTTTAAAATTAATGAAATACAGCAAACCACAATCCCAAGAAGATTAAAGAACACAAAACAGGATGAATATAAAAAAATACTATATTTAGGCCTATTATTTTAAAACTGCAGAAAAAACAGAAATGAGAAATCTTGAGAGAAATCAGAGGAGAGGGGAAAAAAACCTTACCTAAGAGAGAAGAAATAATCATTGTTGCCGTCTTCTCATTAGAAACAATGCAAGCAAGAAGAGTTTGGAGGGAAAACATTTACAAGAAGCTCACTACCTTCCCCCCCAATCTAGAATTCTATATTCAACAAAATTATCCTTCAAAAGGAAACAAGAAATACTTTCTCAGACTAATAAAAATTAATATTAATCTCCAGCAAACCTACTGTTCAAGAAATGTTAAAAAAAAGTCCTTTAGGCAGAGAGAAAACTAGATGTTATCAACTAAATGTTGTCTCCCCTCCAAAATTCTAATGTTAAAGCTTGAACCCCTTAGTGCGGCTGTATTTGTACATAGGATTTTAAGGACGCAATCAAGGTTGAATGAGGTCATAAGGGTGATGCCTAGGGAAGATTAGTGTTTTATAAGAAGAGACACCACCAGAGCACGGGTGCACTGGGTGTGTACTTGTGCTCTCCCCTCCCCCCAACACACAATGATTTAGGACTGTAGGAGAACATATACAGTATGAGTCTGAGTTTCCTATGGTGCCAGAAAGTAAGGAAGTTCTCAAAAAAAGAAAAAACACCCCACAATGATGCGTGTTCATCAAAGGGTCATGGGAGACCAGCAAAAGAGCTCCAGATGGTCACACCTAGAACAATTTGAGTGACAAAATAATTAAGGTAGTGTGACGGTCAATTTTGTGTGTCATCCTGGGTAGGCCATGACGCCCAGGTATTTGGTCAGATCTTATGTTTCTGTTAAAGATATTTTTAGATGAGATTAACATTTAAATCATTAAACTTGAGTAAAAAGGTTACTCTCCAAAATCCATGTGGGTGGTCCCTCATCCAATTAGTTGAAGGCCTTAATAGAAAAGCCTGACCTCCCTGGAGAAAAAAAGGAATTCTTCCAACAGATTGCTGTTAGACTATAACTACAAATCTTCCCTGTCTCCAGCCTGCTAGCCTACCCTGCAGATTTTGGACTTGCCAGGCTCCACAATCACATGAGCCAATTCCTTAAAATATATCTAGATCTATAACCCTGTCTATGTGTATGTCTATAATCTATCTTGTTTCCATCCATTTATTGTTTCTCTGCAGAACGCTGACTAATAAAGGTAGTAAGTATTGGAGTATAGTCCCACACATAAAGATCTCTCATATAAAAGAATTCCAAACAATTGATGTAGGTAATCCCCTCTCAAGTAGAGTTAACTCCTACCCCACCCCTTTAGTGTAGGCTGTCCTTAGTGAGTTGATTCCAAAGACTAGTGTATGGGGAAAAAGAGAACAGTATAATTTTATAGTAGAGAAACCTGACAAACACTATCTCGACCAGGCAATGAAAATTAACCTCAACATAAGTCATGTTGATAGCATGCACTGTTACTATGATTTGATGAGAATGACATTTTACTTCTGCGGTCTTCCTTTCAAAAACCCATAACTCCAGTCTAGCCATGGGAAAACATAATACAAGTGCAAATTGAAGGACCTTTTACAAAACACCTGACCAGTACTCCTCAAAACTGTCAAGGTTACTAAAAGCAAGGAAAGCCTGAGAAACTATTACAGCCCAGAGGAGCTTAAGGAGACATGATTATTAAATGTAATGTGGGATCCTAGATGAGGATCCTGGAACAGAAATATTTCATTTAAGTAAAAACTGAGAAAGTTTGCATGGAAAATCTGTAGGGAATAAGTAAAATGTAACAAAATTGATTCATTAATTCTGATAAATGTGTCATACTAGTGTAAGATGTCAATGATAGGAGAAAATGGTTGTGGGCTATTTGGGAACTCTCTGTACTGTCTTTACAACTTTTCTGTAAATCTAAATTTATTCTGAAATAAAAAGTTTATTAGAAATATATATACACTAAGGGAGAATAATATTTTGAGTAAATAACATAACTATACTGGCAAAACATCAATTGCTTCTTTCTTTTGAGGAAAGAACTGAACAGGAATTTCAGTAGAAGTAGGATCTCTCAGGTAAAGGACCCAAATCCTTAGGAAAGAATAGCTTTGATTGTCTATCTTGGCAACTAGTATTGACTTGTGAAACTCAGACTTAAAATAATTACATGATTTTTGCTGTACTTTTCAGGTATAAAGACTAATAATAAGAGCATTTGATTGCCATTTCTCCAAATGCATACTGAATATACCATTAGTATATTTTCCATGCTTTGTGTTGATGGAAAATCCATCTTTAACCATAAAGCAATTGATTTTCATAAGCGTCTTTTTCATATATTACTGATTTGTATTCTGTCAAGCCCACTATTACAGGACAGTTTGAGTATAACCTGCTCTCTTCCTTGCTTGGGCTCTCTGGTTTGTTCAAGTTACCGAAGGACAGAAATAGCTGCAGTTTTGGCAGTATCCATTCTCTTTTTCCATAGGGAATACTCACTATTTAGCAAGGAGCATTTTCAAATGCAAATGACCCTCCAAATTAGGGCAGTCCTCCTTCTTAGAGCCACTACTAAGCCACCACCTGCGTATGTTCCTATTCAAAGCTGGTCTACTCAGCCCCATATGCATCTCCTCCAGTGTTTTATTTGACAATCTGTTTCAGCTTCGCAAGGGAGCTAGCAAATTATGTATTGCTCATTTTGTCAAAGTCATCATTGATGACAATTCCGGCATCAAGAGGCTCATTTTATTCTGCAGATGTTTTTATCAAATAGAAGATAAATCATGGTTCCCCATCTTGTTTTGTGTTGTACTTCTGGGAATAACGGAGGGCACAAATAAAAACCCTTTCATTAATAAAGAAAGAAAGGAATAGACTCAAGAGGATCACCATGTATGATTTTCAGATATGCAGAGCCCACACTGGTGAAAGATTATATTTAGCACCAACGTAACAGGCTTGGGATAAGGGATAGTGGTGTTGTGGGAGGGAATCTTAATTTTTAAAGATTCATATCCTCTCATTCCTTTGGGAATACTGGGCCCAATTTCAATTAGAATTCCAATACAGAGCAATGTTCACCATAGCATTTTCTAGAAAGGGACACTATAAAATATTTCCAAAAAAAATAAATGATTAATCTCACTAGTAAGTCATTGTGAGAAATTGTCTTGATAGTCTCATGAAATGTAGCTAGGCTCTCTGGATTTTCGACATAAGCACCAGGGCGGCGGGGGGGAATGTCAATGGGTCTTTTGATTCGGCCTGCTGTAGTCTAAACTCAAATTTAGAATTGGTGGGGGTGGGGGGTTATGGGTATGCGAATCTGTCTTTACCTTCAGGTATAGGTATAGCGAGCTGATGAAAGTAAAGCAAGACTCTGAAATACAAAGAAATATTTAATACAAGCACACTACATGCAAAGCACTGGTATTCTATTAGGATTCCATATGTGTATTGAAATGGCCAGACATGCTTCACTGTGGTCCCTATAGTTTCTAGTGCAATATGGAGTTTGATGGGATTGAAGTCAGGGACCCGTGTGGTACTTATCAGAGGAGAATGAGCAAATGTTAAGTGACACATAACCCTCCAAGATGCAGATGACAGCATTGTGAGAGGCAGCCAACGGAAGATAGTGTTTTGGAAATTCTCTGGTGGATATTGGGAAGAAGAGAAATTGTTGGGAAGTAGCTGACAATAAAAAAGAGAACGGTTAATACAACTTTACCTTACCTTTGCTCCTATCATCATCATTTCCAATGATGTGAACTATGTGCCAGGCACAGGAGTAAGCATTTTACACATACTATTACTCACTGTCTTTACAACTACATCTTGAGACATTATCCCATTCTCTCTCAGTATGAGAAATGGGGGTTCAAAAAGGTTATGTCTAAGACTACATGGCTAGTACTTTCTGAATCATTTTGGACAGTGACTAAGAGCATAGACTCTGCCTTCAAACAGTTTTTGGTTTGGATCTGGACAATCCAACATTTCTGACCATTGGAACCTCTGTCAATCAGTATTACTTTTAATTGGGTGAGTGTGTCCATACTTGGCCTCATCACTGTATTTATTCATATATACACTTACTGCCTATTTATTGAAGATCTGCTGTCTGACAGCACTATGCTAGGCTCTGGACAACAGGGATAAAATATATCATCATCTCTTCCAAAGTAAGAGAAAGGAGTTAGAGTAGCAACCTCTTGTCTGGCCTGGAGTACCCACGGACAGTTATTTCTTTTCTACATCAGTGCCCTTTTCAGGTGCTAACAAGCCTCTCCAGGAAACCCTTAGACGTTCTGCATCAGGATTGCAATTTACTATTTAAGGGAGAGATTCCTTCTTATTGCCCAAATGTTCTCCCATCAAGTTTGAATAAAACATAAACTGATCAATATATAAAGTAGCCATAAAATTAGGCCACTGCAGTGACTATTTGTGTTGGCTTTTTTCTCCCTTCTACCTTACTTCCACTTGATTTAACATTAAAGTTAAGGCAAGAACAACAACTACAAAAGAACAGGAAAAGCAAATAAGATTTTAACAAGCTTTCAATAGACTGACAAAAGAAGATGGGAAACTAGAAACACGAAAATAATAAGCAGTAACTCTGTCAAGAAATACAGCCTCCGAATGGATCCTGAATGAGAAGTTTACTTATTTATTTGCATCCTTCAGTTCAGTTTTGTGTTAACTATTTTTTCCCTCTTGTTCTGAAAATGATTGGATTTATTGCATCTTTTGGTGTGTATGTGTGTGTGTGTGTGTGTGTGTGTGTTTGCATTTTTTGTTTGTTTCTCAACACCCAGTCTCCTTATTTTAACATCTCTTTCTGTTCAGATTTTTGAGACACCGTTTACTCTTTTTTCCCCTACAAATAGAAATCATGGAACGAACAGAGTGATTGTTAGTGCACAAATAGCTTAAGACAGATCGTAAAGTCCCTAGTGATCAAGGAACTAGATAATGCTGACTAGCTCCAGCAGCGACAGCAAAAATTTTCATAAGCCAGATGCTTAGCTTTCAGCTCAACCCCATGAACTTATCCTCACCATGTGAGAATCCCCCATTACTTTTCCAAAAAGCCTATTGTCTTTCTGACCCTCAGAGAAATTCTGCAGTTTCTGAGGGTGTTCCCCAGTTTTATTCTTTCTACAACTGTATATAACTAACATGGGAAAAGACAAGCGTGCATTATTATTTTTTTTACCAAACAGCAAATTCAGATGAAGAATTTTAAAACAGGGTATAGTAGAGTCCTTTTGGATAAGATTCTGCCACTTGTGGTATGAAAGCTTAGACATTTCTTATAAGCATGGATGGTGAATAAGGTAGTTTTCCTGTCCTAAAGATCAAAATTGGATTGGATATATTATAATTCATGTTATAATCTTGAGGGTATCTGGACATGACAAATGTTAACTTTTCTTTTAATTTACTGATTTTAACCCACAAAAACTCTCCTTAGAGTTAGTGTTTTTAACATTAGGCAAGCGGTTCAATTTCTTCAAAGTTTTTTTTTTTTTTTTTAATCTTGTCCATAGGACTTCAAAATCTATTACATGGGAGTAATGCATTTCTGCGAACTTTTCTCTCACAGACATGAGGAAATTAAATCTCAGAAAGATTTTGTGTTGAGAATATCATCTGCATAAATATAAGAATGAACTATCCAGCCAGGAGAGTAACAAATGATATCAGTGCCCTATCCAATCTGTGATTTTAGATATTTAGCCCAATATGAGTCAGCTATATGAGGCAGATCCCTGCCCCCTGGAGTAAATATGCCCCATGCTGTGTGAAGAGAATTAGCAGATCTAGAATACAGAAGATGATGGTTCTGAACTACTGACAGCCAGTCAGGTCACACTAATACACACAGGTGTATTAGTTTTCTAGGCCTTTATTACAAATCACTACAACCTAGGTAGCTTATAACAATAGAAACTTATTCTCTTATACGCCTAGAGGTTAGAAGTCCGGAATTGAGGTGTCAAAGGGGCCATACTTTCTCTGAAGGGTCTAGGGGTGGATCCTTCTTTGCCTCTTCTAGCTTGTATTGGCTGCCAGCAATCACTGGCATTCCTTGGTTTATAAATGTAATTCTTTAGCTTCTGCTTTTGTCTTCCCATAACCCTCTCTCCTATGTGTTTAAGTCTCTGTGTGTCCAGATTTCCCTCTTCTTAAAAGAATGCTAGACATACTGCATTTCAAGCCCACCCTAATACAGTATGACTTTATTTTAACTTGATTATATCTGCAAAGATCCTATTTCCCAATAAGGTCACATTTAAAGGTGCCAGGGGGACACAAAATTTGAGGGAGGTGACACTACCTAACTCGTCACACGAAGATTTCAAGCTCCATTTCAGGTGACATAGATCTAAGAGGCCTTTCAAACATAACATGTTAGAATCTGAGCTCTTGGATATCCCATCCCCAAATACACATTCCACTCACTGTTCTTTCCAGCTCAGTCCAACAACAACCGAATCCTTTGAGTTGTTCAGGCCTAGAAACTAAGAATTACGCCTTTTAAGTGTCCTTCTTTCACAGCCTACATCCAGTACATCAAAAAATTCTCTTGGTGACAGCTGCAAATTATATGTAGAATCTGGCTAGTTCTCACTCCCTCTACTGTGAATGCTGCTGTATGAGCTGCCATCATCTCTCATCTGTCCAACTGGTCTCCCCACTTCCACCTTTCTTCATCTACAGTCTAATTTCAACACACCAGATGGAGCAATCTGCTTGAAACATAGGTCAGATTCTATCACTCTTCTGCTAAAAATCCTTCCAGTGGCTCCCTATCTCATTCAGAGTAAAAGCCAAAACCGAACAAGGCCCAATGTAAGCCTGTCTCCCAAACCTATTTGACCTCATCTTCCCACCTCCCTCTCTTTGCTGCATTTACACTGCCCCTGGCAATGTGTCATATACACTGGCTATGCTCTCACCTTGCGGTCTTTGCATGGCTATTCCTTCTATCCAAAGACAACTTTGAGGTACTCAAGTCTCCATATTGTTAGAGGAGTCAAGGTGAGTTGGACAAAATCTTGTTCAAGATGATGTAACATGAGGACACCTGGGTGGCTCAGTTGGTTAAGTGTCTGCCTTCAGATCAGGTCATGATCCAGGGTCCTGGGATCGAGTCCCACATCAGGCTCCTTGCTCAGCAGGGACCCTGCTTCTCCCTCTGCCTGCTGCCCCCACCCACCCGCTTGTGCTTTCTCTCTCTCTCTGGCAAATCAATAAATAAAATCTTAAAACAAAAAAAAGGTGTAAAATGAATTCACATGTCATTCCTGGTTCTCTGAACTACAGCAAAGATAACTCCTACAGGTTATGCTAAAGAAATGCCTCCTTTCGATTGTTTAATTGCTTATAATAATAACAATGATGACAATATAGTATTTTCAAAATACTTTAATGTGTGTACTAGACACTGTTAAATAACTTTCATACTGTAATGTGATATATAAATTCTTAGCGAGCCCTAGATCCATTAGGATATTGAAAAGATAACCTTCAAGCTCTGGCAAGAGAGAAAACAGTATATAATTATGCGATGGATAGAAAAACTCTCTTCCTTGTCCTTCTCCAATATAAGCACATCAACTCTGAGTGCCTAATCCTGGTCTCTTTGTCCCCTGTCCCCTATTTGTCCCCATTGGTAGTTTCTGGGAAGAGTGGATGTATAGAAAGTACCAACCCTCTTCCCAACTTTTTTCAACTAACACCCCTGGATCTGTCATCTGGATTTATTTCCTAACAAAACATAACTTAATAAGAAAAGATTTTTCATAGGCTAACAGAATTGTCCAAGAAAACACTAGATGGCTTTCAGACAACCAGTTAGCTTTAAACTCAAAAGGATAACAGACATTTTTTATCTATTAAAACAAAGAATGAAACAAGGTGACAGTAAAACAAAAGACATAAGGTTTTAAAGAAGAAAGTATTAAACAAAAGCCAGAGATGAAAGCTAAGCGTCAGAGCTCAGGAAGGATATGGAAGAGAACAATGAAAACTGAACAGAGAGAAAAAATACGTAAGAAACAACAATAAGACATAATTTCAACAGAAAATACTGTCAGGGATATTGCAAATAGGCTTGAGGAAACTGTACAAAATGAAACAAAATAAAATAACGTTTAAAATTGATTATAGAAAATATACTTAGTGTGGAAGATAGAAAAGGGAAATTGAGTACATGCAAGAACGGTGTTCTGAAGATGAGAATAGAACACATGGAACATTAAAAAATATTTTAAGATGCAGTGAAAATCAAACTATTTTGATACTTAGGAAAAAGCTTGTATTTGCAGTAAAAAAAAAAAAAGTATACTTATTCCTACACCAGTAGTACCAACACATACTGGCAAAGTAACTGAATGTCAAGAATAAAGAAAAAAAAATGAGTTCCTTTTTCCAGTAATTGGGATCCAGGTTGTTTGGAGCAATACTTTGGCTAAAAATAGCAAAAATTGCTAAATAATAGATTTAAAAAAATTCCTCAAAGTATTGGATACCTGAAAAGACAGTGAGGATCTAGTAAGTGAAAATGTCTGGAAATGTAGGACCCCAGAGGTATAAGTGGTGCCTTGCACAGGAATACAGGAGCATTTGCTCTAAGGGCATTTGTTGCTGCTGGCAAACTTGGACTTTTGGTTTGGCAAGCATGGCCCATCCACAACTGAACAGGAGACATCTCCACCTTCAGCTCAAAGACAAAAGTAAATAGGAAGCAATGCTGAACTCAGAAGACACAGAGAAAGTTGCTGTGATATTGAACAGATAAAGGATGGAAAAGAAAAGAGAATTAAGAATAACTCTGAAAAGTTGTGGTTATTGCATTGCTCTTGCTCACATTTGTAGTTCAGAGTCATGTCACATGAGGATTTCAAGTAAAATGTAAGGTTTGACTTGGGATAGTTATGAATTTATAGAACTTGATAGAAAGGAACTTTGTCCTAGGTCATAGAGAATCTATGCATCAAAGTACTTTTTCAAAACAATGAGCAACACACAATCAAAAACATCAAAACACAAAAGGAAACAATAAGAGAACTAGTAAAACTAACCAGTGAAAGTAGCTTATGGAAACTTTAGGCACTGAAACTATCTGACAGTTTGCAAGTACACTATACTGACCATACGGTTTCCAAGAAGAGGCTCTAAGCCAGGAAACAGTGAAGGGAATTTCCAGGATGACCACTACATAAGAAGTCTAGTGCACCTTAAATTCAAGGTAGAAGAGAAAGACAAAACATTCCTAGAAGAAATTATCCAGGATTAAAAAGTGATTTCATGAGCTGGTTAGGAGTTTCTTTGGTTTCTAAGTGCTTAACAGCAAATAATGTAATATGAAATAAAAGGCATTTGAAGCCTCCAAAAAAAAAACAAGAGTTGTATAGAAGGAGAAACTGTTACTTCGAGTCAGTAAACAATGATTTTATTTTCAATTTTTAGAATCAAACTTTGTTCAAAACTAAATTAAGTTCCAAAAATTAATGAAAATGGCATAAACATAAGTGATTGAGAAAAGATAATTTGATCTAGACTTACAAGTTACTCTTTTAAGTGGTATAGTTCACTGTTTCTTATAGATCCATTTAGAATATCTAGATAAAAGCTGAACACTATTAATTTTCAACTTTTAAAACCAAACTTCAGGCAAAGCTAGGCAGTATAATTACAGCTGTTGAATTCAGAGAAAGTGACAAACTTAGATAATGTAAAAGTAATAGTATTGTTAAAACTTCATTGAACAAAGAAATAAGGGTGGCATGATTGAAAAATACTTCATCATTCAAACTGAAAGTCAAAAGATAATTATTTAACATTGATAAGTATATATTCTGTGTATTTAGTGGTCCCATTGGATTTGAAATGAATGATTTACAGTAATTATATGATGAAAGTGGAAATGGGAATAAGTCACTGTACTGAGAGAAATTTCTGTCTTATATTTTCTGTATTTTAAAATTATTTCTCAATCATTTGGATTTGTTATTCATATAACAACTCTAAATATAATACTTCTTTGTGAGAGTGTGTAGTCATCGATTTCCTCATACACTGTCTAGGTGCTTTGGTTGGGAAGACAATTGAACCTCAAAGCACCCTCCATCCATTTCAATATTGGTGATATCAGGATTAAATGCATCAATTCTGGAATCAGACAGACATTTCAAATATAAAATGTACTACTTACACTTTCCTAATTTGTAAAATTCAACTTAGTATTGTGGGAATTACATGAGAATATATTTGTATATAGCACTTATCACAGTCACTGGCACTGAATATGGGCTCAAATATAAGTAATAGCAACAAAGCACTGGGTCACTTGTACTTCGAGAGCCCACTCTTGGTAAAGCATCCACTTCCCCTGAGAGGCAAATGTGTGTGGCCATATGTGTTTGTGTACTTGTGTTTTGAGGTTCTTTATTAGATTAGTTATGAAGAGTATCAAAGTTGAGTTTCCTTCCATGCACATTTTTTAACCTATACAAATACAAACAATGAAAACAATATGGAAGTTTTCGAATTTTAGTGTAAGAAGTTATGATCTGTAAAATAATCTTTTATAATTAAGCTATTTTCTTTAAAGCCACAAATAACTTGCCAACATTTAAATTTTCCTTTAATTCCTAATTCTGCTCTTCATTCCAGCTTCTTGCCAATGAGATTTCTGGGCCCAAAGGATGGAGCATGAGAATGACTAGTTTCATGGGACAGCCTTGTGTTAGAATTAGGGGACTATGCTTGGAGATCCAGCCATGCCCATAAAGAGCTGTGAAGCTTATGGTAAGTGTCCTGCTCCCTTTGGGGCTTAGTGTCTTCATGTAGCAAGTTGATTTAATGAATTCTAGTTTACATTATACTGTCATATGAGTGCCCTGAAACTTTAAAATATAAGGAAAGAAATGGACCAATGCATCAGGTGTCATTTCCATTCCTCCTGTATAAAACATCTAGGACTTTTTTATGACTTGCTTCTGTACTGATAAAATTTAGTGTGTTCTGAATTATCTGTTTTTCACTCATGGATATTTTCTGTTAATATCAATAAAAATTATAAAATGACAGGTTTCCCCCATTAATATTGAGCATATAGTAACAACATAAAATGATGTTGATCCATTAATTAGTAAAGGCAGAACTCAAGTTGGCAGGGGGAAGAAAAAATCTAAGCTATTTCTTCTTTTTTCAAAATAGGAAAAAAAACACCAATAAACCTTATATTATAGGAAAATCTCTTTAAAAAAAAAGAATCTCCTCTTCTGTTCACTAGAAAGTTATGACAAGGTCTATTATGTAGGTGTATGGAGGAAAACCTGAAGAAAGTTGTCTTTTGGGAGAACCTGTTAACAGTTTAAAAAGTTCAAACTCTGCTTTTATGATTTGACCACTGTCTCCAGCTGATCATCTCCCGGAACTTCATACACTAGAAATATTTAACATCTTTGATGCCTTCTTGTCTTTGTGTTTGATGTAGGCTCTCCCAATTCAAATGTACATATCTTTATCCAAAAATGTCTATTTAGGGGAGGGGGTGGGGGGATGGGTTAGCCCGGTGATGGGTAGTAAGGAGGGCATGTATTGCATGGTGCACTGGGTGTTATACCAAACAATGAATCATGGAACACTACATCAAAACCTAATGATGTATGGTGACTAACATAACATAAACAACAACAACAAAAGTCTATCTGTCAAAACTCAACTCAGCACTCACCTCACCCAAAGATCTTTCCTTCACACTGCTAACCACCTTGATGCTCTCCACCCTTCTCCTAAAACCCTCCAATCTCAGATCCTAGAACCTGTTCCTTTTGCTGCACTCAGTGTATGGACAGTGGTGCTTTTGCACACCTGCCTTCCTTCCTACATTGAAGACAAGGGATTAAGGATTGACTTGTATTCATCAGTATAATTCCAACATTAAGCCAAGTGTTTGATAAACAATAAAATTTGATGAATTTGTGATCAAATGAGTGGGCCCCAACTCTAATCATTTTGATGGTTTTATTAGTATACATTTACTCATTAACCCACTATTTTTGTTTGTTTTTTAGCAGCTTTCCTGAGATCTCATTTATATAGCATAATATTCACCCATTTGAAATGAACAATTCAGTGATTTTCATCATCTCTTTTTAGGTTGGCACTTCCCACAATTTTGGCAGAAAACAGTTTTCCTGGAAATCTTGCATGGATCAACTAAGTAGTTTTAACTTAAGGATAAATAATGACTGAAGAGAGTCAAGAAGGGGGAAGAGAATGCAATATAATGATTTCAATGCCTTCAACAACAATACTGGTTAAAGAGAAATATATGACACTAATCACTAGTTAAGGAGAGGTGCACTTTTAAGTCAGACTTATGATATATCTTATCCAGGAGCAATTAAGTTAAATCTCTCTAAACTTCATTTCTTACTACATTCATTATAGCCCTCTTCAAATACTGCCTGATATTTTGAGTTTTATGTCTGCATGGAAAAGCAAAAATCATGAATTATATTTCTGTATTTCTCTTCAGGATTTGTTGTACTATTTTGCACATAGTAGGAACAAAATACACATACAGTGCATTAAACTGAGAAACAAAAGAGGAGAATGGAAGAAATGATGTATTATCACACAGAGAACATATGATAGGCATCATAAGATCACAGCCCCACTTTGTCTTTTAAAATCTGAACATTTCAGGTAATAGTTTGTAAGTCTAACTAATTTCATTTCTCTGCTTCAAATTACTAGATGAGATTTGTCTTTATACTTATCACTCTGGAGGAATGACAGGTTTCAGAATGAGCTTCCCCAAAATGTGCCACATTGCCATGTGGACTTTTTTGAGTTGAATTCAATCAAGGCCCAAAAGACTCAGGAAGAGCTTGTACCTCCCCCTCAACTGCCTAAAAGAATTTAGATAGAGGGCCTGGTCCAGAGACAACTACAAAGAATATGTGCTAGGTGTCATAAGCTGGGAGTAAGCTCCACAGGGCCTACCAATCAAATTCTTCTCTGTGTCCCATTGTCTCTGCATGGCAAGACAAACATTTGTTTACCAAGCATCTGCTCTTCCTATCTGCTTGTATATTGTCTTTTTCCCCTTTGAAGTCTCAGATTCCTACTCCATTCTCCTTAGCACAGGATGGCATATAAACCTCAATTGCCTAATTACCTGTGGGTCCCATATTCTTGTGAGGCTCCTGTATGCATGCAATTAAATTTGTTTTTCTCTTCTTAATCTTTTGTACCAGTTTACCAGCCAAAGAACCTAGAAAAGTAGGGGAAATTTTCTTCTTCTCCATCAAGAACAAGGTGTGAGAACATAGCTCTCTATTTATAAAGATCAATTCACCTACTACCACCATTTCTTGATGAGAGGTTGACAACCTTTAAATAGTTTCAGACAGCCTCCCATTACATTTTATAGTAAGAACCTAAAAAGAATAAAGTATTCAGTTGAAATCCTGAGGATATTTTAAGAAATAATTATCCAAGTGTTGTTACTAAAACTGCACCAGAAAAGCCCACCCTCAATCTGCTTCACAACTCTCCCACCTCCTCCAAAGGAAAAATACTGAATAAGAAAATTAACTCATTAGCACAATTATTTGAATCTTTTGAAACTACTTCCACACCCTTGGAGTTTGGAGGTCAGTCTAATTTCTTGATTAGCTGAAGGTATATTAAATTGGGTCTCTTTGAATTTTGGGAGTTGTCCATCAACAACTAACAGCTTGTTAATTGTAAATGTCTACGTCCCTTAACCTGGCAATATTTTATTACTCACTCCTTTCATTTAGTGTTTACCCATCCATATTCTACAGTTCTTGACACATTTTTTTATTAAGTGCCCTTTTATGATTATTCAGGTATTCACTCCTATGTCAAAAGCATCTTAATATTCTTTTATTGCATCACTAACTGCATATCTATCTACATTACACATTTCTTGCCACCACTGCCAGATATATCCTACTGATTGCAAGGCCTCTTACCTTATAACTGCCTTGCAATGATCTTTTGTGAAAAGTCTTGTTCTATAGCAAAGTCATTCCCCCTGCAAAACAGCAAATAAGCAGGGTGCTGCATTATGTCCCCTTTAAGCAATAATTGGTTGCTTTGTAACTCTTTGGCCTGATGCTTCCTAATTTGTAACGCACAAGGCTCTGTTTAAAAAAAAATAACATATTCCATTTATGTTTACAGAGCTAAGGCTTGATACAAAAAGAGATAGAAAATAAGATTGGTCCTTTATTGGTGATAATTATACCAACAATACTGAGCAAGATATGGAAGGGTTAGATAAAAGCAAATGAACTTACTTTTTAAATTGAGTTTACTAGATATAATCATATAACGAAGTACAAATCTTTTAGCTGTTCAATTAAAACTACCTTTTTTCCCAATAATTTAGGAGTCCATTTTTATATTATTT
Source organism: Ursus maritimus (assembly GCF_017311325.1). Taxonomy (NCBI): domain Eukaryota; kingdom Metazoa; phylum Chordata; class Mammalia; order Carnivora; family Ursidae; genus Ursus; species Ursus maritimus. Next base: position 64,128,514 of record NW_024426996.1, read on the forward strand.
TGCATAAGTATTTCAACCAATTTCCATAAATTTGCATTTTTGTTCAAAAAGCCTTAATGCCAATTATGTAAAATAAATGTAATTAATTGGTGCATTCCACAACAACTGCATTCAAGCCTAGTTTGCAGTCAGATTCTTCAATGGCTGAGTATGGGGAAGTGTGAGCTGGTAAACCTGCAAAAGTCCACCCTGCGGCCCCCACAGCAAACTGAAAAGTGAGGTTGGGGAATGCTTCTCAGAGGGGTTAAAATATATCAGATAAAGGATGCCTAAGTAGCTTCATTTTAGAAAGCTTAATTTAATGTCTAAAAATAGTGAAAGACCTATTTGTGCCAACATCTTCATCTTCATGTATCCATCACTTTTGTATCTAATCCTCAAGCTGACTTGGCCAACTTAACCTGTAAGTGTAAGTCTGCTCTTTCCAGCACATCACTCTGCCAGAGGAAAGGTAGGAACAGGAGTACTTACTCATACTGTAATAGGAAACTTACAGTATGCAGGAAGTTAATTCAGGAAGCAACAGGAAAACGTGTCATCATCTTTTTAAACACAGTGAAGGATATGTGTCGGTAGTTCTTCATGTGGTGCGTTTATGCTTTCCCGGAGAGTTCATGCCACCCAGGTACATGTTACATGTTTGCTAACATGAAGCAACAGAAACCTGTAGCGACAACATTAGCTCTAGTTTAAAAACCATTTGTTGCTTGTAAGCTTGGGAGTGACCATCTCCATATTTTAATTATCAGAATCTCTGATCAAACTGGAAGGCTATCATAATTGGCTGAACTTAATATGCCCATTGAGTTGCTTCAAATTTAAGTCTATGTATTTAGAAGCTTTAATGCAGTGAAGATGGGGAAAGAAGTGAACAACTGGCCTTCTCATCTAACTTTGAGTTGCACGTGAGGCATATCTTAGTTATATCTTAAACTGACTCTTGCCAGAATGCTCCCTTAGAGCTTAAAAAATATTTTCGTATTTTAAAATTCAATAAATATTCAGGAGGGCAGGCTGTCCCTCCTTTGAAAACTTGGGAGGTTCTAAAATGTTTGAACTTCAGCTCCAATGGCTAGAGCCCACCTTTTTGTCCTAGGTTTTCATTCAGTTAGTGTTGGTAACACCCATGGTGGCTCCAGGGTGGTAGGTCACACAGTAAGGAGGAAGCATCTAGGCCTGTTCTTAGATGATTCCCTGGGATCCTGCACTCAGAGCCTTGTTTGGACAGATGATAGATGTCTATGCAGCCACCAGATTTAAATTTACAAAAGGCAGTGTTGTGTTATGTGTTACACAGACCTGCTATGTGGGGCAAGGTTGAGCCTGTCAGGTTGGGGCAGAGTAATTGAAAAAAATAACCCCGCCTACTTAGGAGTGTCTTCTGGTAAACTCTATGTAGGATTAAGTTTAACCAAAGCTTCTTATTTTATTCCCTATACTGGACCCAAGAAGGTACCATAATCATTATTTCTTATAAAGCAACTGGTTTTCAGAATTTTTATCTTAGAGGTTTCTAAATGCCTCACTTTTTATTTTCTTATATCAGTGCAGATATGAGGGATGTTGTGTATATTTCCAAAAAAATAATACATATTAGCACTCCATTAAGCCCACTTTGGATGAAATTGATTGCTCAAAGGTGATCATTAGTATATACACCCCACAAGGAGACGTAATGAACTGTGATCAAAGCCTATGTGTCCATTAGCTGCGGAAGCACTTACTGCCTGCCACCAAATCCAGTGGCAGGGGAACCACAAAGCTTTTGTCCCATACTTAATTTTTAATAGGATCTGACGTCACGCACTCAGAAATTTACAAAACTTCTAAGAGTGAAAGAGAAGACCTGTTGTCTCAGAGATACCCAAAACCATAAATGTAGTGGATGCCCAACTGAATTTTAAGCACTTCTTATGTTGAAGTTTGATTGGTTCTTGAGAAAGTCTACCCTTCTGGATGGAGGGTAAGTTACAGAAAGAGTATAAATATGCCCTTTCATTATAATTAACTCCTGGAAAAGGGCCCCCAGGAGAGCAGGTATTCTGAAAAGAAAGGTGTGTGTGTGTGTGTGTGTGTGTGTGTGTGTGTGTGTGTGTGTGTCTTGTTTGGGAAAGTGTTTATTGTAATGGAATGTTTTCAGTATTTAATGTGTTTGCTTCTCTCTGGCCCTGACCTCAACTTTCTAGACTCAGTTCTATTCAAGTAGATCTCAGCTCACACAGGGGAAGGTGACTTTGGGTAGGAGTATTCGATTATAGCATACTGTGAGCCCAGTCAACATTTTTGAATGAGAGTATGAGATTATTCAGCAGTGCTATGAAAGTACCAAACTTCACGAAGCCAAGATTGTTGTTTTAGAACTTTTGGTGATGACAACATAGATACCCTCCTGTCATTTACTCACCTTCACTTTGGTTTCTTTTATGTAATAATTCATGTAACAGATGGCATCTTAACATAAGATAATGGAAGGTGATCTTGTCAAACCACCAGCTAAATGGCATTTTATTTTTTTTTATATATCTATAATATAGAACATTGTACAAATCACGCAGCTTATCTTCACAAAAGGCCTTAAAGAAAATAGGCTTGAGTTGGGTTGGAAAAAATAAGACTCAGAGAGTATATAAGACTTGCATAGACCGTGCTAATTGGTAGATTTTAGGTACAGACTGAGACCAGATCAGATATTGTCACCTTTACCAAAAGCCTTCATTTGGACTCTACTGTCTGCTAAGGAGAGTGGACCCTGTTACTACAAAGTCCTTGGTTTGTTGAGAAGGGTGATGGGTGTGTGAAAGCAAATCTGGAGGAGTAGTGATTTTTCAGGGGGAAAAAAAGTTGTGGGTGAGAGGAAGGGAAGTGTCAAGGAAGACATTTGCTGGCAAGACAGAGAAAAGGACAAAACATTGCCCAGGGAAAGGTCAAAAAAGAGACTCAAGAAAGGAGACAAGTGGAAAATGCATCAGTGAGGCTGATTTTGGGGGTATGTAATATATAACCCTCCACAGTCCTCCCTAACATGTCTTTGAGAAAATCTATATTGGTTGACAGACACATTGGTGTGAGTAGAATCTATCCAGGTAATGAGATATACTAGGTCAAACCTGACATGAAGTAGAATAGTGTTTCATACCAGAGTACTGTACAGCTGGGTTACAGTATTATTTTTAAATCATCTGTTTATGTTTGTTTCACAGGCTAGATTAAAAGCTGCTCACAAGTGCTTTCTCATTGTTTTATCTCTCGTATCAATTTTCATATGAAATGTGACATATAGTAGATACTTACTACATTTTGTTTGAAACTCTTACTGTGTGAAGCTACATGCTCTTTGAAACTTTCTTTCTAGCTGCCCTACAAGGAATATCCAGAATTAATAAGAGCTCCAGCACCTGAAGAAATGTATTATGCCCAAAGCTTGTTTTTATACTTAATTATTATATTTATTTATATCTTACCTTGTCCCAGAAAGGGTTTATGATGGATATATCCTTTAGGGTTTTTTATTGTGTTTTGATTTGTTTCTTTGCTTGTTCTTTGTTGCAAATAATAAAAATCTATAACAGGTGATTTCAGCAGAAGTAAATTTACTAGAAAGAGATTGGGTGGCTTGCAAAATCAGTGTATAGACCAGAAAACTAGACCACACACACAGTTTCAAACAGAACAAAAACAATCAGGGCAGGAGAAACTGTTGAGCCTTGATATCAGGGTACCAGTTAGGATAAATGAACACCAATCATGTTTTCAGATCTTAAATCTTGCTTGCAGAGATTTGAAGTTCCAGGAGAATGAATCTGATTGGTTGAGCATAAGTCTTATGCTAACCTATCCATTGGTTATACTTAGTTGGAGAGAAAAGATGTGGTCAGAGGAGCCTATAGTGTTTCCAAGGATTCCTTCAGCTCCTGTAGTAGAGGAATGAATTATTCAGAGTCCCATCAAGACTGCAATCAATGGAGAGTTATTCCATGAAAGACAATATGAGGGTTTTTGGAAAGCACCCATGGATGCCAGGCAGCCAGCACAGTAAATATCCGCAGCATTGGGCACTTTCTTCAGTGGTCTTTCCATCTTTAGAGAACAAAAACTGTGAAAGCACCTCAAAGTGTTGACCTTCGTAGTTAGAGACCAGGAGTAAGAGGAAAAAGGAGAGGTCAAACCCACGCACTCACACGCACAAACACATACACACATGTATACGCACACACACATGTACACAGACCCCAAAGTCACCAGGATTTGTTGAGGAAGTTCTGCAGAGAGGTGAACACTACGACTTCAGCAAAAGAAGGAATTTCAGATATGAAACAAAGGAAGATGATTCTGGATTGGTTCTTGTTTTCCTTTGTGTTTCAACTGTTTTCCCCAGATGCCTTGAAGCTAAGCTTTCTTTCATTCATCAAAGAAATTGTAGTTTCCACCAAATGGCAATATCCTCTCCCAATTTCCAACAGCTGTCTATCTTAAAGAGGTTATCTAGAGATTTAAGAGTATCTAAAAGACCATTGAATTTTGATTATGAATGGCTAAGAAGAAACCAATACTGAGGAATTGTGAAGACTAGGCTAGTTCAGGAGCCCATCATTTCTGTCACTGACAAGTCACCAGGCTACTGTAATTCAAAATCATTAGTTATGTCTTCTTGAAGCGCAGTGGCAAAGCAATAGAAAAGCAGCAGGCACTGGAGTGTTTCAGGAGGATAGATTCTTTTCTTCTACGCACTGGCCATATTCTAAGGACCCTACCGATTAAAACAAAAAAGACAGCAATATCACAGTAGATTCATGCCAACTTATTTTAAATATGCAGCAAAGCTGCAAATTTTGCTGATTCAGGATTCTATAGTAGGAAAAGGAATCCTGATAATCTTGTTTTGAGAATACTCTTCAAAAGATTACCAAGAAAGATGGCATTTGTTACTCTTTTGTAGGAAAGACTGGAAGGCAACTAAAGAAAGTTTTCAAAATCTTGAAGAGATAAAAATACAATATGCCAAAGTATCAAACTGGAGGAAAACTGAATTTGTTAAATACGCGTTTTGCAAAACCAAGCCATTGCCTGTTATGCCATCTTACATGAATTGCCTGAAAACAGCTTTTAAAATGGGCAGAGCATTTAACAGATCACTAAAAACCTAAATACCAAAGAGTCCACTGAGGTGAGATATATTTAGCTATCCACTGTGCCCATGCCTGCATTCACCATTTTTGCCTGCTGCTATATCAAAGACTTTGAATGCAGCATTTTAAGAAATTTTCTTTTGCAGGTAAAAAACCCACAAAAAAACCCCCACAAAAAACAACAAATCTTGATGCAAATCTGCATTGGAGGATGCAAACTTTTTTCCTAAAAATGTGCATTATGCCTGGGGGTTAACCTTAGGCTCTGTCAAGAATATATCCTAAATGAGGAAGTAGTTTCTAGGAGTAGAGGAATTTGGAACAGTGCCTCGTGAAAAATTATCTCTCCTCTCCCAACCCATTAAATTATATAATTTTACTTTAAAATGCACAACTGCCTATTAAAAAACTTATTTCACAGATGAGCCTCATTTGAATATGAGCGTAAACATGTGTCTAAGGAGGATAGCAAAAGCAACTCCCAGAAGGGTGACCTTGGAACATTCCAGAAACATGATAGTCCTTATATTGGTTCTGGTCCAGATGTCATTGAGAAACAGGATGGGCGAAAAAGGTCTTTGGCAAGATTCCACTTACTTTGCTATCAAATATCTCTGTTCCCTCCAACTAGATGCAGTTTCACCACACCAGTCATATTTCAATATTGGGTAGACAGATGAACTTGTCCCATTCAATCACTGATATTGATTCCCTCTCGCAAAAATGAAACTTTGAGTTGCCTTGGCACTGAATGTGCTATCCATATGCAAAATTAAAGACAGAGAATTAACAGGTGCTCCAATCAAATGTTTTTAGAATGGATTCAATAATGGACTATGTTCCATCATATTTCTCCTCCAAATGTTATGGAATAGCTCTGTTTGAATACAAATATCCTCTCTAAAATAATGATTGCTGTTCCCAGTAGATGGAGTGGGGCATATTATCTAAATATTATATGACTATATTTTCTCTACATTAAGCCAAAACTTTGCGCTGATCCAGAGTGTAAAAAAATTTTTTAATACCCCATTAATTTTACAAAGTGGGCTGTGAATATAATGTCAAATAGATATGAGGTACCATAACATATGTGGCCACACTTCTTGCTACAATCCATTAATAATTATAACACAGAACATGGTACTTCAGATTTGCTTATTCATTTATATTTAATGGGTATTTTATATGGTGCTATTGTAATAAGTTTTTATATCAGAAAGTTACACTAGTGGTTGTGGTAATGTTCTCTGGGAACACTGAACTTGTCTTTGTGGGAATGTTCAAAGTGATCCTAAATGAAATAGAAAGGAAAGAGAATGCGGTCATGGAGGACAAGCTTGTTGAGCCCCAAGCTTCTTCCATTCCTGCATGATGATTATGTTCATTATAGGAAGCTATGACTGTTTCTCAATAATCAAAATGTCTCTCCCCACTATGTTTTGGTCCATGTGCATCAGCATTACAAACATGGCCTTAAGTCACTTTAGACATGTATAACATGTAGATTCTTATTAGTGCAAAACAGGCCAACCAAGAAATTTGAGGAGGGTCAGGGCTGACGAATCCTTGACTATTTTTTTCTTTTCTGACGATCACCAACCTACTTAGTAAAGCATCGTTATTAATCTAGATATGGGTAACAGAAGCCTATCGTCGAGTTGAGTTTTGTTTTTTGTTTTTAATTAGAATGCTAGCTAGACACCCCGGGAGTGTGAATTCCTGATTAGAGCAGCCATCTGCATGTGGGTTATAGCTTAACCAATTAACAAACCCATAACAGCATAACATAGAAGGGTTTGTTGGAATATTCTAAAGTAAATTCAATCATTTCACTGACAGCAAACAGTTCTTGCCATTCTAACACCAGACAAAATAGAAGGTAACTATTGGCTCCATAGATTGCCTAGGGTCTAGGTATCACAGTAATTTATGATCTTTCCCAACTTCCTAATCCCTATAAACAATTCAAGTGCCAATTCTGCAGAAAGCAATGCTTAAGAGCAAAGCTGGGCCCAAATACGGATTAAAATCTTCAGTTTTCAAACTGTTGGAGTTGAAGATAGATACAACTTTCATTCCATTGTATGTATGTACTACTAGTAATCCCTAATACCAGTGAGTCCTTTCAGCCTGTGTATCATTATTTCTTTTATCTTTGATTGAACAAAGGACAATGTCTTGTAACCATTGATGTGCACAAGTTTTATGGAGTACTATGTCCAAAGTATATAATCAACAGATATTTGTTTAAGGAGGCTAAACCATAATGGTAGCTCAATGCCTTGCTTCTTAGGGTAGAGTTGCACAGACATCCTAGTTTGCTTAGAATTAAATAGTCAAAGACTAAGTCTAAGTATTACTACTAAATAGCTGTGTGTCCTGGGCAGCACTCTTATTCTCTATGAATCTCCAATTTCTCATCTGCAAAAGAGGGATAACAGCCCTCTGCTTCATAGTTATTATAAAATTTAAGAAAGAAGACATATAGTATGACATGCTTCAGTCATAGAATTCATTCAAAACTGTGAGCAAAATGAATTATCTAACAAGTGAAAATTTGTCTTATAGTTTTTTTCCTCCCCGGCAATATGGTATAATGAACATCATTTCTATGCTGGATTAGAGTACAGAATTGACTCATGAATAAAAACTGATGACCTTATATCAGTCTTGCATACATATAGTTTTTTAAGGGGCATTATTTTGCCCCACAGAATATCAGAGTAACTGTAATTATTATGTATTTTTGATAGGATTTTAGCATATTTTATTTAGATTAATTTTATAAATTTTATGTGCTCAAAAGTATTATCTTATGTCCTTATCATTCATAAACAATTATGAAAATGAGTCACTGTCTTTACTATTATTAGTTAATGGAGTCTTTGCTTTTGCTTTTAACCCATATAAGTTGGACTGAATTCTATTGAGTTAATATGGAATCCCTGGTCTTGTATTGATTATGCTGAAAAAAAATTTTTCAAGGTATTTTTGGGTATCTACTGTATTTTAGATATTAGAAGTCTGTTATCTCATTTAATCCTCATATCAGCCGTTCAAAGAAGGTATTACTGTAGATGAAAAAGTGAACATCATAGGTATTTGTATCCTTATTTCACACATATGGCAGCTCATTGTAATCAGACTTTATTGTCATCTATCTATTGAAACTTCAACAGCAAATGTCATGAGTGATTTCCTTATTTATAAATGCAATGAGCATTTTGAGTTCTAATCATATTTGACCTTGGCAAAGTTTTATACTGTGATCATTTTCTTTTGGAAATTCTTTCTGATTTTTTTTTTACCCTAACATCATTCATCCCTGGATTCCCTTCTACATCATTGGTCATTGTTTCATAATTTCCTTTATGGATTCTTCTCCCTATGTTTTTTTACATACTAGAATTCCAGGAGGTGGGGTCTATCCTTATCCCTCTTTTTCTCTCTCTCTACCTACTGATACTAAATATTTCACAAACACTTCAAATTTAATATCCTCAACTGAACTCTTCCTTTTCCTTCATAAACCAGTCACTCACCCAGCTTTAGAAATCACACACACACACACACACACACACACACACACACCCCCCTCTACTCTGAAGTCTATCCTCTTCCTATAGGTTCTATTTCAGTAAAAGGCACCACTATCCATCTGATTTTTCCCAAACAGAAGTTTCAGCCCATAAATATAAGCATTGGCCAAAGCCCAACTCCATTTTCTCACCTAATATCATACAAATCATTGCCTGCTCTCCATCTTGACTGCTACACTCAGCCACCAGCAAATCCTTCCAAAAGATTGCTTCCCTGCTAAAACTCCTTCACTGCTCTCCTCACATATTCAGGATAAAATTGTTAGTATCAAATACATTCATGTTCTCTAATCTTGCCTAATCACAAGAAGCAAATGTATTCTTGTTAAATGTCTAGGTTCCTAAGAGTTGCACCTCGGAAGTCTACTAGAAGTTCTGGGAGAGGAGTGGGTTGCTGTGAATATATAATTTTTAACAAGATCCTTGAATTCTACTGAACAAATTTGAGAAATAATGGTATATAAGTCCTTTTATAATCTGGCAGCTGCCCAATACTTACTTAATCACTACCAATATTTAGCAATCACTAATATCTAGCATCATGTCTTGCATTTTGCTGGATTCGTTAATGAATAAACTTGTTGAGATGAGGTTTAAACCCAGGTTGTGGGTTCTGACTCCAAAGGCCATGATTTTATCACACATTAGTCATAGTAATAGAAAGGTAAAGGAGAGTACATTGGAGAGGGAGCATTTACAGCCATGTCCTTGGAAGCGGATGGTGGGGTCATACAGACCAATCGCTCACTTTATTTCCGTGGTGTAAGTACATGATTCATTCATACACGCAGAAACTGATACTATGTATCAGTCATTTCATAAACACCAGAAGAATGTTGATCAAGACAGACACATTCCTTGTCCTTATGGAGTTCCTATTCTATTGGGGAAGATAAAAAGTAAAATTATTATCACACATTGTGGTAGGTACTCTGAAAGAAAAAAGATACTGTATGTGATGCATACTTCAAAGAGTCAGAGAAAGTCTGACTATGGAGGTTATATTTAAACTAAATTACCACCATGTGAAAAGCTGTTTAGAAAATATTGAGGATAGGGGCGCCTGGGTGGCACAACGGTTAAGCGTCGGCCTTCAGCTCAGGGCGTGATCCTGGCGTTATGGGATCGAGCCCCACATCAGGCTCCTCCGCTATGAGCCTACTTCTTCCTCTCCCACTCCCCCTGCTTGTGTTCCCTCTCTCACCGGCTGTCTCTATCTCTGTCGAATAAACAAATAAAATCTTAAAAAAAAAAAAAAAAGAAAATATTGAGGATAGAGGAAATGTCTAGATCAGGATCTCTGAACTAAGAGAGCTACGTATGTTCAAGTAATCAGAAAGGACCAGGTGGGTCTAGTTTCCTAAGCAAGGCAAGGGGTAAACTGACATCAGGATAAAAGAAAAAGAAAGGTCCAGGTCAACCACATCACACCAGGTACAGATAAAAATTATGAAATGAATGACTTCAGGCATTTTTGGCTATTTCATTTACTTACTGAGTCATCCACTTGGGGCAAAGATTTTTGTGTCAGTGTTTCAGTAGTGGCATAGCCCACACTCCAGCATTTATTAAGAAATTATACATAAAAAATTACTTGAATATTTGTACTAGGAAAAGGAATCTTTTCTTAATATTTATTATTCCATAATTTTATTTCTTTTGAGTTTTTTTGTTGTGGTGGTTATGCATAGCCTTTGTTATATAATACTCAACTTGTGACTCTGATAAAAAGGATATACTAATAATAACATAGTAAGGGAATGCTAGACCATGTGTTATTTGAAATATCTTATATGAGATGATATTATCAAAATCAGGTTTAATGAAGTACTGTATGGTGACTAACATAGCATAATAAAAAAATAAAATAGGGTTATTATTTCATGATATTTCCGTTTCATGGATATCCATTTCATGGATATTTATCCAATGTAGAAAATCACTGAATGCCAAGATCAATAAGTTACTAGAAGAGCAATAATGAAGTAAAATGAGAGCTATTCCTTAAAAGTAAAGATTTTTAATTCATGGTGAAATATTTTTACAACACATGGTTAAGAATCAACCAAAAGAGAGATTCTCTTCACATTAAGGAGGTCTGACATAGATATCATCGCTTATATTTCATCAGAATTGGAGATGAAGCCCCATCATGAATGCTTATAATTTCTCCAGTGATAAGAAGAATCTCAGCTTTTGTGAACATGCCTTTATAGTTTTTGTAAGGAGGAAAATACTTTCATGGGTACAAGCAGAAACAGAGAGAAGAGCAAGATATTATGTTAAAGTAAAAGTTTTCCAGGAATCACACTTTGAAATGAAAAAAAAAAAAAAACTATTTGTAACAAACACATTTTAAAATACTATATACAGTATCTCAGGGGGTTAAATTTTCAAATGTAAGTTTTATACCAAGGGTACTAAGCAATTCTTTTATTATTCACAAATGTTCTACTATAATACAATTTATTTAAGACAATGATACTAAATGTAATTTGTAGATGTTGACTGTCTAACTTTCAAACAAGTTGATGAGAAAAAAAATCATCCATGGAAACCACCTGCAAAGAATAAGAATTTTTTTTTTTAATCTTTTAAAATCTCCTTTTTGTTTAGTTAAGAAAACCCATGGGACTCTATATGTAAAATACTCTTTTAGAGTCAATTTTTCACTGGACCTTCAATATTGGAGGAGAATTACTTAATTCACCAGAAAGAAAAAAACAATCAATCAACAGGGATTTTTATTGTATTTATGGAGTGCTCAACATTGGGCTGGATGTTATGAAAAAAGGAGGATATGATATGTGAGATTGAATTGCCACCTTCAAGGAAATTAGTTTAATTGGGGAATTGCATTAGCTCATTGGAAATAATTTTGGAATAATGCACTGAGGAGTGCAGATGATTGAAAAAGTTTCATTAAGCAATTAAGTAAGGTTGGGTCTTGACAAGTAGGATTTTGAATGGCTTGAGAATATAAGGTAAAGAAGATTAATATTTCTTGAGCCCTACCAGGTGCTCAGTATAGTACTAAATGCATATTACACATTAGTTTTTACTTTTAATTCTTATAATAGCCCTGTGAAATAGGTAGTTATTCCTATTTTAAAGTAGAAGAAACCGAAGCTTAAAGAAATGAGCTAATTTGCCCACAGTCCACAGTCCTTACATGGCAGCCACTGGGTTTAAATACCTTGTATTTAAGGCCCTCTCTTGCTCCAAAGTCTATGATGCTCTCCCATTCACAATATTCCAGATGTGAGAAATACTAGTATGAGAAATAGAGGCAAGGAAGGGCATTCATGAGAGAAGGAAGAGGAAAAAAAATCAGTGGGTATCAACACAGATGTGACATTTTCCCCTTGAGTGCTCCTGATTTCACAAGTTTTCTTGGGTCTAATTTACCTCTTTAGTGGAGTAATTTTCATAGACCAGTCTCTTCTCAGTAAACAGTATTGCTCTGCAACCAGTGCTCAAGTAATCATTGATTTCTTTTATACCATCACTTTCCTCCTGAATCTATTAGTGAATTCTGTTATCTTCATCTCAAATGTATCCATATCTGTGTTTGTGTCTCTATCTATCTAAATTCATATCTACTTCAATATTGATATCTATCTCTATCTAAATATATCTATATATCTTTATCTATCTTATCTTTAAATCTATATCAATTTGTATATGCAAAACTCTATCTCTGTCTAAATCTATATTTTTATATTGATTTCTAAATGCACACGTATATCTAAATTTTATCCTGTATTTGAATCTATATTTGTATAGGTCTACCTCTCAGTCTGTCCCTACAGCTCTATCTCTATGTGTACCTACACCTATCCCTAAACCTGTACCTATACCTATATCTATATTCACCTTAAATCCATCTTCACTGAAATCAACCTAGCTTAAGTCATTCATCATCTCATACTTGGATTACTGTGATTGTCTCCTAAGTGTTCTTCCAACTGCTATTTTTGAACCTCTATAATCCTTTAAATATGTAAATCACTTCATGCTAATTTCAGAAGCTTCCAAAGCCTTCCCTCACACTAAGAATAGTATCCAAATTCCTGCCCATGGCCTATTGACTCTACTTGTGCTATCTCTTCTCCTTAAAGTCTCTCTCCATCTTCAAGCTTCAGCCACACAAGGGTTCATTCTTTTCTTAAATAAGTCAATCGTTTACCCTGCAGGCCTTTGAATTTGCTATTCCTTCTGCCCAGTATTCTCTGCTTTCAGAAGTTAGCATTTTAGTTTCTTCTTGTCACTTAGGACTCAGTTCAAATGTTGCCTCCTGAGGAAAGCCATCTTCTATCACTCAACATGATGTCAGAGACCCTGTGGTACATTAAAGATGGCCACGTATGTGTTGGCAATTCTCCCACTCTGAGGTGGGGTCCATATAGCATCTCCCTGAGTCCAAATGGGCTCTGTGACTGATCCCAGGAAAAGGATATGGCAGAAGTGTTGCTTTGGGCTCTGGCCTGAAGAAACTTGCAGTTTTCACTCACACTTAGAAGTGAGTTTCCATGTAATTAGCATGATTCCCCTTTACCCTCATACTGTAAAGACCCCAAGCCACATGGAAAGACCTTGGAAGATCATGTGTGATGTGGGGACATAAAGACGGAAGGAGGGTAGGGGGAGAGAGGAAAGAGAGAGAGAGGTACTTCTGAGGTGCTAGGTATGTGAATGAAACAGCTGTGTTGGGAACTGGATTTTCCTGTCCTTGCTGCCACTATATGGATCACTAACACCCAGGTGACTCCTTCCAGAATTCTCAGCTCACAAAAATTGTAAATAAAATATAATGTCATTGTAAGCCCTTAAATTTTTGAGCAGCATGTAACATAGCAATATTAACAGGCACATCCCAAGTATGATTTATCACATTACCCTTTAATTTCCCTACTAGTTATCACTGACTGAAAGGTCCTTCCTTCTTCCTTCTCTTCATCTCTACCCTTTTTCCTTCCTTTTACTTTTCTGTTTTTCTCTCTCTTTCTTTCTTTACTTCTTTGTTCTTTGTTACCTGGATACTGTCTCAAAACTTCCTAGATTATGAACACTATATAAACAAGAACTTATGTATCTCTTTTTCCCACTAATCTCTGATATGCAGACATATGCCCCACAAATAGTTAGGATCAGTAAATATTTATTAAATGAATGAAATCAGTGTATGCATTTAATTATTCTGCCTACACAGGGTTGGTAGTTACTCTATCAAAATTATAACACACCTCCTTTACACAAACGAACAAACAAAACCCTGCAAGAACACTTCTGAATATAAGTGGGGAAGGAATACATGATATACGGTATTTTATAGTTGTACAATGGGGTGGGTTTCAGCCGAGCAGGATGCTTGAATTGGCTGGAAAATTACACCTCTCTACTGCTCTTTGGTATTAGACTTCAGTGGGATTACTAATGGTTAGCTCGGTGCCATAATGAGCTTCAAAGGAGGAAAAAACATCCACAGATTTCAAAGTAGCTTAAAACACATCCTTTGGCTCCTCAGTACTAGATCTTGTAGCTGGCAGAGTTCCAAACCCCTTTTCATCAGCTACATGACGACCTGGACCAGGCCATGTGCATCCTGGCTGCCCAGCTGCCTCTGATCCAAGGAGCTGACACAGAAATAACTTCCATTGCTCCTGGATAACTCCTCACAAGGGCAGAGTGAGTACTTCTCTCCAAATACCAACTCAGGGCCATTTGAAAACTCCTGCTGTGGAGGAGATGAGGTTTTCAAGATATGAGAATAGCACCTTTCACATCTTCACCCTTTGTGCTTAATACAAAGACAGAAAAAGGGGCAGAGCCTTAGAGAGAGGTTCCTGTCACCCATAAAGTAACTAAACTGAGCTAGCTAATTCGTAGACACTTCCTAGGGTGCCCATCCAGCCTGTACCTTATGTTCCACCTCTAAGACATTCTTTCCTGCCTTTAAAGTCTCAGGGATGTGTTGCTGTCCTATCTAGATTCCAGTTACTTTGGCCTTCCAGCTTCTTCTCTGTGTGCTGTAACTTGCAGGCTCAGGGCTTTTGCACAGGCTATTTGCTATGCCTGGAACTTTCTTAACTCTTACTCTCCTCACCTCACTCAGAAGCAAGGCTTCAGCTGAAATGTCACTTCCTCTGGGAAGGCTTTTCTATTCCCCTAAGCGAGGTTATACGTCTCTGCTACACTTCTATTACAACCTTTATAGCAAGGAACACCTCTATATTTAAACAGCCAGACCATTGTTGCATGTGTTCCTTGTGATTAATCAATCAATCCATTGTGTTAAGTGTTTTCTGTTGTTAGACAGTAAGCCCAATGAAAGCAGAAATCAGGCCTGTTTTTTTTTTTCCTTTTCAGTATATGGAGGACTTAGCATGACTCCAGGCATAGATCAGACATTCCATAATTAGTCATTGAATGAATGAATAGATGAATGAATGGTTGATGGATCAATAGATGGATTTCAGGGATGTTGTCTTCTCTTGATTCCCTGCCCACCCCCACCTTGGATTTGGAACAATGTGTGTGTCCCTAGTGAAGGTGAAAGCCTTCATTCATGTCTAAATTCTTTATTTCTGATCTGCATAGATCACTGGTCTATTTCAATTGCACCCTGTGTTCTAGACCAATTCTGATTTGAAGCAGGAAGTAGATAAGAATTCTAATTATTTTACTCATGAATTTTTTACAAAGTTGTCCTTCCTAACAATGACTCTAAAGCCTTTGGTAAATGTGGGATCCCAAGTATGTCCTTTTAGCGTGCTCCATTGTGGTAAGTGATCCCAGCACACTTATTTCAAGCCTGAGCTTCTGTATGTGACAATTACTGAAACTTATTTCAGTATCTATGTCAGGCACTCAATAACTGGATACCATTATTATCAATGTGATTATTGATTAAGAGTCAATGTTCCAATTGCCTAGGCAGTCCTTCTCTTTCCCTTTGAGTTCTGTGTTCACACCTTACATTTTCATCAAGTCCCCTAAAATGGGTCCAGAAATCTTCACCCTGAGCCTAGTCTATGAACTCAGGCTTTCCTCTCCCTGACTATATTTCTGGTGCTACTAGTTTGCTTCTCTTCCAGCAACTACAGAGCATTTGTACTGGAATTTAGCTTACTGAGGCTCATCTCATCTATTGGAAACCCCCAACTACTTTTTGAATCACTATCTTAGCATATCATTTCAACTGAGATCAGATATTATTGTGACTCTTAGATATCACTGCTACGTGATATTTTTATATATTTATATATTTTAGTTATATTTTTATATATTTTAGTTACTTTGCTGAGCATGTCTCATCTCTAATAGTTAAGAGTCTAGATTCTATAGTCAGAGATACAGGTTTTGAAGAATGGATCCTCCAGTGGTTAGCTGTAAAAACTTCAGAAAACTATTTAGTTCCTATGCCTCTCTCTCTCTCTCTCTCTCTCTCTCTCTCTATCCCCCCCCCTCTCTTTTTTAATGGAAGTCAGTAATAGTACCTACCTTCCAGAACTATTGTCAGGATGAAGTGGGGTATCATGCTAGTAAAAGACTATGGGCAAATCTTCTTTCCTCCCTGGTCTGTCTGCCTACTTGCAATCATAATTTCCTGCTTGGTCTTAACATCTTCCCCAAGGTTTTGCTGGGTGTGTTTGGTTCAAATACTGCCCCTGCATATTACCTGGAGACATACACACATTATCGGTCTTCTGGCTCTTTGGGAACTAGAAATTGTATGGATGCTAATATCTTAAGTATTATTTGAACCTGTTCTCTGGGATACCCTGACCATAGTAGCAACTATTCACTTGTGATTCTCTCACTTGTGAGGCAGTCTTTCAAATGAACTGTGAATTTTTCACTAAGAAAAACAGTAAATTAAACTATTATTTTTTAAAGCCTTGTTATTAAGACTTTTGCTTCTGGGAGATAGAGTAAGCATACTTCTGTCATCATCACAATAAGTACAACGAAGAACACTGGATATTATATCTAAAATATAAGAAGACTCTGAAATAGAGACAGTAGAAGTCAGACTGGCAAGGAAACTTAAGACCTAAGGAATGGTTAGCTACCTGGGTTTTCTTTTTGCCTCATATATTCCAACTCAGAGCTGATGAGGTCAGCAATTTGAAAACACCAGCCAGCACAGACAAAAATAGCCCTAACAAAAGCTTGCTCTCTCTAGCCAAAGGACCAGGAAGAAGGACAGCCTAACAAGACAGAAAACTTTAGACAATAACCGCTCTATTCCAGCTAAACAACACAGAAGAAAAAAATCTTGTCTGGGCCCACCCATACCAGCAAAGACTAAGTGTTGATCCACTTAAGGATGTTACAAGGAACTCTCATATCCTTACTGGGCTGGAGTTGGAGAGGATTAGGTAGGGAGCTAGAATTTTAATCCCTGCTGGACAGTACTAAACCTCCCACTGACAGCGTCATTCAGACCACATGGGAGTCTTGATTTCTACTCATAGTTGGCTATAATGATACCATTCCCATTCCACTCAGATGGTGACAGAGGAGGCCTGGTGGAGAGAGGTACCTCTCATCATCATCCAGTGGTAACAAGGCTACTCCCACTGCTGTCAGTAAAGACTACATGGAGAGTCAGAACTCTCACCTCTGCTTAAAAGTAATGAGGATCATGCCCAAATTGGGTGTCAATTGAGGCTGAGTGGCAAACCTGGAATTTTATCTCCATGCGGCAATAAAAAGATGATACTCCTCCTTCCAGTCAACAGAGTCATGTTCCAAAAAGCCAGCTAAAAGAGAAATTTAGTAATATCAAAAATTACCTAACATAATACAAAAATGTTTAGGTTTCAATAAATAATCACTTCTCATATCAAGAATGAGGAAGATCTATGGGGCGCCTGGGTGGCACAGGGGTTAAGCGTCTGTCTTCGGCTCAGGGCGTGATCCTGGCATTATGGGATCGAGCCCCACATCAGGCTCTTCCACTAGGAGCCTGCTTCTTCCTCTCCCACTCCCCCTGCTTGTGTTCCCTCTCTCGCTGGCTGTCTCTATCTCTGTCAAATAAATAAATAAAATCTTTAAAAAAAAAAAAAAAAGAATGAGGAAGATCTCAAACCAAAAGAAAAATGCAATCAAGACATGTCAACATTATAGAGATGTTAAAATTATCTGACAAAGTTTTAAAGCAGCCACAGTAAGATTTCTTTATTGAGCAATTAAAAACATGCTTGTAACAAATAAAAAAAATAGAAAGCCACAGCAAAGAGCCAGAAAATCTCAGCAAGGAAATAGAGGATATAACAAGAACCAAACAGAACTTTAGAACTGAAAAATACTTACTGAAATATAACTGAAAAATACAATTACTGAAATAGAAGCTCAGCAAATAGGCTCAATCATAGAATGCAGGGGACAGAGGAAATCATCAATGAATGGAAAAGAGAACAATAGAGATTATTCAATCTGAATAGCAAAAAGAAAATAGACAAAAAAATTAATAACTTCTTAGAGATATGTGGAACTATAATGAAAGACCTAACATTCTTGTCATTGGAGTTCAAAAACAAGAGGAGAAAGATGACAGGGCTGAAAAACTACACATAGAAATAATGAACAAAAACTTCCCAAATTTGTCAAAGACATAAACTTCTAGATTCAAGAAGCTGAGTAAACCCCAGATGGGATAAACCAAAAGAAATTCATGCAAAGACACATTATAATTAAATTTTCAAAAACTAAAGACAAAGAAAAAAATCTCAACAGTGGCCAGAGAAAAAGGACACCTTACATATAGAGAATAATCAATTATGATAGCTAGTTTATCATTAGAAATGATGGAGGCCAGAATAAAGTGGCACAATATTTTTCAAGTGTTGAAAGAAAAGCTCTGTCAACCTAGAAACCTATACACAGCAAAAATATCCTTCAGGAATGAAAGTGAAATCAAAATATTGTTAGACAAAGAAAAATTAAAGTAATCTATCACCCTCAGACCTATTATAAAAGAATGGCTTAAGGAAGTTCTCTAAACAGAAAGAAAACTGTAAAATAAGGAATCTTGAAATACTGGGGAAGAGGAAAGAACAAGATAAGAAAAATTAGGAAAATACAATAAGATTTCCCTTCTTGCTTGAGTCTTCTAATTTTTTTATGATGAAAGCAAAAAAAATTTAACATTGCGTGATATGATTCTAAATGTATACTGAGGAAATATTGAAGGCAATTATAAATAAAGGAGTGCAAAGGAATCTAAAGGGAGGTAAGATTTTAATACTTCATTTACACTTGTAAAATAATGACACCAGTAGACTGTGTGTGAACATATATATATTCATGCACACACGCACACAGACACCTCACACTTACATTCACATGTATAATGTAGTATCTAGAAAAACCACTTAAAAAGCTACACAGAGATATACTCAAAAACATTATAAATTAATCAAAATAGAATCTTAAAAAAATTCAAGTAACCCACAAAGAGACAGGAACATGAAAATAGAGATCTGAAAAACTAAGAGAACAAACAGAAAATAAAAATTAAATGGCAGTTTAAACCCTAACATATCAATAATTACATTAAATGTAAATGGCATAAATACATGTTAAAATACAGAAATTGGCAAAGTGGATTGTAAAATATGACCCAAATATTAAAAATAACAATAACAACAACAACATGTATCATGCACACATTAATCAAAGGAAAGCAGGAGTGGATATATTAATATCAAATAAAGTAGACTTCAGAGCAAAAAAAAATTACCTAAAAGAGTGACATTTTACAATAATAGAAGGACAAAGCTGCAAATAGGCACAGAAATCCTAGATAATGTAGGCACTAAATAACATAGCTGCAAAATGTGAGGCAGACACTGATAGAAGTGAAACAGAAAACATGCATCCACTATTACACTTGGAGAGTTCAACACTCCTCTCTCAACACTTTACAGAAAAATCGAACAGAAAATCAGCAAGGATATAGAAGAAGTCAACAGCACTATTAGCCAACAGTATCTGCTCAATATTTTTAGGACACCCAACAACAGCAGAACTCATTATTTTTAAGTGCACATGAATCATATCCTAAGGTAAAAAGCTATAAAATAAACCTTAGAAATTTAAACTAACTTAAATTTATACAAGTATGTACTCTGACCACAATGGAATCAAACTAGAAATCAAGAGAGTAATTACAGAAAAATTTCCAAACATTTGAAAACTAAGCAGCATATTTATAAATAATCCATGGGACTAAAAGTTAGTTTCAAGAAAAATAAAAAAAAAATGTATATACAAACTATCAAAATTTGTGAGACGCAGCTAAAGCAATACTAAGAAGGAAATTTATAGAATTAAATTTATACATGAAAAATGTCTCAAATCAATAATCTAAAAAAAAAAAAGAAAGAAAAAGAAAAAAGAAAAAAAAGAAAAAGAAACCCAAAGCAAACAGAAGCACGAGAATAATACACATTAGGGCAGAAATGAATGAACTCGGAAACAGAAACACAATCAAGAAAATCAATGAAACCAAGAGCTAATTCTTTAAAAAGATCAATAATGTTGATGAGCAGCTAGCGACCTTGAGAAAGGAAAAATATGTGAAAATACAAAAATTACCAGTATTAGAAATGAAGCAGGGGATACCACTACAGACCCTGCCAGCATCCCAAAAGGTAATATGGAAATATTATGAACAACTTTGCCCATATACCTTTGACAATGTGTTTGAAATGGACAACTTTTTTGAAAAACACAAACTACTCTTACTCACCCAATATGAAATAGAATAAAATAAATGACTGCAAAACCCTATCACTATTAAGAAATTTGAATTCAACTATTTAATAATTGAGTTCAAAGTCTTTATAAAAAGTTAATAATGTTCATCTCATACAGATTTGACCTAAGAATATAAGGAAAATCATACCAATTATCAGTTTACATTCTTTAGAATGTAATTTTACATTCTTTACATTATATTCCATTTTTTCCTTCTAAAAATTTCATAGTTTTAAATTTACATTTAGATTTACATTTAAATCTATGGTGCATTTTGGATTAATTTTTGCATAGGTGTGAAGTTTATGTTCTGTTTTTGACCAATGATTCAAGTATGTATTACTACCAGGTAATGAATGAAAAAAAACCTAAATATCTAACACCAGGTAACAGTTGGTTTTCAGTTCAAATCAACTTAAGATTCAGTTTTATCACTTTAACTACACCGTGGCCATAACCTGTAAAATAAGAGCCAATAAAATGTATCATTCTGGTTGCTGTCATTCAGTGCAAAGAGCTCAGGATAGAGATTTTTCCTGTAATTTTGGTATACTTATATCTAATTATCTGTCTTACCTTGGGCATCACTTAAATTCCTTGAGTTGGTAATTAGAAAAAGTTACATGAGATTATTTTACGTTCTTTTACTTTTAGCTATGATATTCTTTGATTCAAATCCAGAGTGTCTCATCAGAACTCGATTAAGGGACGGGGTGACCAGGGTATTCTTGGCAAATTGGATTTTCCAAAAATGGTCATACCAATATTAATCTCATCCTACAAGCTCTTCTTACAAAGTAATACTGGCAATCCTCTAAGAAATAGTGTCTCTGGTGCATCCCCTCAAATCTGGGTATACCTTTGTAACTGCTTCAACTATGAGAATATGGCAAAATTGACACTTGCCTGACTTCTAAGGCTAGGTTGTAAAAGGCAATGTGGCTTCACCCAGAACATACTCTTTCTCTGTCTCTATCACTGTTTCTGTCTCTCTCTTTCTGTCTCTCTCTCTCTAAGAACTTGTGCCTTTGGAGATCCGGTCTACCATGTTAGTACTTTGGAAGCTGCTATGCTGGGGATCACATAAGCTACCACACAGAGTTACAGAAAGATACACCAGGAGCCCCTATGATTCCCAGATGTCCAAGTCTCCCCAGTTGGAATTCCACACACATGAGTAAGGATGCCTTCATGACACTAGTTTTAGGCACCATTAGACTGATGCTTCATGAAAGACCCTAAACCAGAACCACAGAGCTGAGCTGTTCTTAAATTTCTGACTCATTAAGATCATGAGAGAAAATCAATAAATATTGTCTTAAGTCACTGAGTTTTGAGTTGGCTTGTTACATAGCCACTGTTATAAAAAGGTCCATTTAAAGGACTGCTAAAACATCACTGGAAATGTAGCGAGATCAAGAAAGTTGTATTCACTAGAATGCTTTGGGGTACGTAAGTGTATGAATGAATCTGGTAAATCTAAGTTGCACTGAAAGCTACATCTTAACAGCATTAACATCTGAGGGGTGCATATTCATATTTCTAAAACATAGAGTCAGAGGAATAGGATAGCAGAGTTAAAATATTTTCTAATCATACTTAAAACCAACAGAGCAGGGTTAGTCATTTCATATAGCCTATTGAGCAAGACTGTAAAAAGCAATGGCCTTGGGAGAGCTCATCATATAAAGGGAACTCTTCCCCCTACAGAATGCAAGAACCCTGAACTCAAGAACATGTGTTCCCACTGTAGAGGTGCATGGTTTTTCTCTGTGCTAAGTCTTGAAGACAAAATCTCCCATTAGAGACTCTAGCACTCCAGTGAAACCTGGGTACCAGATTCAAGGCATAGTGGTAACCTAGACAGCAGCCAGGTAAAGAGAGTAATATAATCTGGTAATATAATCGGACACAATAGATTTGTCAGACTGTATTATTGTTCAAAATAATTAATTCCTGGGCTGCCCGCATGGCTCAGTGGCTTGAGTGACCAACTCTTGAGTTTGACTGGGGTCATAATCTCCAGGTGGCCAAGGCTCTGTGCTCAGCTTGGAATCTGCTTGTCCTTCCCCCTCTGCTCCTCCCCCTGCTTGCTCTCTCTCTCTCTCTCTCTGAAATGAATAAATAAAATCTTTAAAAAAATAATTCACTTCCATCATTGTAAGTTAATATATCCTTGTCTTTGTTGTGTAACTTTCAGTGCCACTGTATAAGGGGCATATATTTTCCTGTCTCATTGGTCAATCTGTCGTCGTAATCTGAGTAAATGTGATGTATGCCATGTTGGAACAGACGTTTTAAATATGATCGCATGGTTCAGCTTAGTCTCTTGCTTCTGCTTTCTGCTTTGAGAATGGCACATTCCAGATAAAGGTTGCTCCTTTAGCCTGCAAGTCTAATTGAGAAGACAAATGGAGTGGAGCCATTGCTGGAACAGAACACTACTGGCCTAGGGTTTACATGTAATGTGAGCAAGAAATAAGCCTTTGTGTTATATGACACTGAGATGCTGGAGTTTGTTATTCCACCAAAGATACCAAGTACACATGCCTGTGGGAACACTAACAGATGTGCACCTATCTGTGGCCTTTCAAAAGAATTAAAAGAATATGTAAGTATATGGATATGGTGTGTGTATATATATATAAGTTTTTCTAGATAAATTAAATAATTTTTTGTTGGGTAATTTGTTAGTCATGTTGAATAATCCCATAAGAGATCTAAGTAATTTGGAAAAGCAATCTTTGGTTGGTTTGCACTTATATGAAAGTACTAGTTTAGATTTGACAATGTCTTTCAAAGACAGGACTATAAACAAACAACTGGAGGAAACATTTTTCTTTGAGTTGATAAGGGACTGTATTATTAAACCCTGATTTCAAGTGATAGAAACTCAAATCATACAAGTATAAGCAAAATATCATCATCATCATCACAATGATTGTTTATAAATAAATAAAATGTTCTGTGTGTGCATGGTGTGTGTGTGTGTGTGTGTGTGTGTGTGTGTGTGTGTGTGTTAGAGGAAGAAGATCAATTAGCTTATATAACTAAATATATAGTTTAGGGAATGGTTGGATTCAAGATGTCAAACAATGTCATCAGCGTTTTCTGTCTGTCTCTCCTTTCTTCTTCCTTTCCTCTGTTTCCCCCCCCCCTCCTTTATGTTTATATTGCTCTGATCCATCTCTGCCTGTCCCTACATTACACCTCCCTTTGTTTTGGCTCTGTTCTTAGAGCTGGGGGCAGGAGTCCCATCAGAAGCCACAAAGATTGGAAATACACAATGAGGTTGTATAAAGGAAAACTATGGTGCTATTGTCAGAAGAGGGAATAGATGATAGGCAGACAGACATTTTTTTCAAAAATCTATTACAGAGATAATAGAGCATGTTCAAAATAGTGCAGATGTTTGCTAAATTGCTCTTTAGGAAGGGGAAAAGAGTTAAATCCAGGTCACTTATTTTGCTAAGTGGACTATGCCAGTTTGGGGCCAGAGCTGAATTGCTCAGGACCACAAAGGAGAAAAAGAAAGCCACATTGTCCCACACTCAGTAAACAGCTCTCTGCTAAAGGAATGTTTAATAATCATTTATAAGTATCACTCTGAAGAGAGGCCAGTGCAAGCTTAGGAGCTTGGCAGAACTCAGAACTTGCTTCAGCACTATCTCTAGAACCTTGGGTTCTAAACTCAACATTACAGGTCTTTGATATTCAAGATTGAAGGAGGAAAAATTAGAAAACTCTGTATCAGAAAATGGTATCAGTAGGTCACAAACCTTTTCCCACTTTAATTCTTTTGGTAGCATTTTGTGTGCATGATTCAGTGCCTTTGTCTTTATTTAAAAAAAAAATTCAAATATGTAAAAAGCTTTTTAAATACAGTCTCCCAGGTGTCTGCTGCAGCCTCAAGCTCCTTTTCTTTCTTCTATTGTTCTCTTAATTGTTACTTCACAACAATTAGTTGAGTATTCATATGCAAATATATGCAAATGAAAAGGGGCTCAATCTATGAGATTTTCACTACTAGTTAATTTCTACTTTTGGGTCTACTGCTAAGATCTGCAAAACTGAATTTTTTATACCCTTGCTCCTTGGGGCATAAAAGGGAAAGGGTGGCATGAAAGCCACCTAAATATCTCAGAAGCTCTGCCATTGTTAAGATCCTTCTTCAGCTTGGAAAGTGTTTTTTAATTGTTTTTTTCCTCGTCTGCCTTGCTTTCTCTCACGGAGAATATTATGTTGAAGCTTCTGTTATTTGCTACTGACTAGTTATGCATAATCCAGAATGGCATTTGGAGTGTTATAATCAATATGGGAATAAGCTGGGAAAGGAAAGGAATAATTATCAGAAAAATAAATGCAATTTGATTGATGATTGATTGAAACCATTGTTTCAAGATACCATAAAATATTTACTAAATATCAAAAATGGAGGAAAATCCGATTAATAAATTAACAATATTTTTTAAGATTCTGGAAAAGATCAGATAACCTGCAGGGTGGAGGTGGTAGTTAAAATCTAATGATTATGATTTTCCTTGATGTAACAGACTGAAGATGTCTGCAAAGTCTTTGCTGTCCTATCATTAAGAGGGGGAATCTATTTTCCGTCCCCTTGAATCCAAGCTTGCCTTAAGTGACTTGCCTGACCAAGGAATACAGTGAAAGTGGTGCTCTGGGACTTCTGAAGCTAGGCCAAAAGGCATCTTGCAGCTTTCAATGGACCGAAAGAACATTCACTCTAGAAACTCAACTTCTCTGCGATAGAGAAGTCCAAGAAGCCTATGGATAGGCCCTTGTGGATCACTACTGAAGTTACCCTACCAAAAGACTAAGCTAAATTCTCAGCCAACGCCAGCACCAACTTGCTAAACATGTGAGCGTGCCATCTTGAAAGTGGAACATCAGCACGCACCAATCCACTCCAATTAACATTTCATGGAGCAGAGATGGGAAACCCAGCTAAGTACTTTCCAACTTCCTCATCCACAAAATCATGATCCAAATTGATTGTTTTAAGCCACTAAGTTTTGGTATAGTTTGTCACACAACAACAGGTAACAAGAACAATGGATATAGATTAAAAAGAGCAAAAAACCAAAAAAACAGCTGCATTTGTGAAAGCAGTCATACTACATGCAAAATTTCCTTTGCAGAGCTAAATAGGTGATATATTCGCAGATGGTTTAAAAACAGGAAGGACTTAAATCCAGTTTACTAATGCTAAAAAGAGCGTTTAATTGGTAAGGCTTCCTTCCCCACATTTATCCTTGGCACTTTCAGTCTCTGTTCACCAGTGGAAGCCCTGGAGGAGAGGGAGGAGTATATTGGTGAGGATAAATGTGCTGGCCAAGACTCCCAATGTCCTCTGCACAACCTACAGATGCCTCAGTGACTAATCTTCATCTGCAGATAATTCAGAAACAGGGCAGATCCCTTGGATTTGAAAATGGGAACTAAAACTCATCCATCTTCTGCTGATGGCTAAACAGGCTATTATTAGCAGGCCAGATGATTTAATAGGCCGGGGATGGAAAGGCACATGTTGATAATTAAACACTCCAGCGTTCCATTCCAAAGCAAGTGTCCTTTAATAACATGACTAAGGTTTGTTTGCTTTTCAAACCCTTCTCTTCCACTTCCAAGACCTGGAATTGTGTTCAGGCATCAATGATGGATAGAAATGATGTGTGTCAAGCCAATTCTCAATTGTTTGGGTGATATGTTACATGTTACATGGAATTACCTGTCCTTAATCAGCTTCGTATATTCACCCATATATGAATTCTAAAAAGAAACCAAACCACTCCTTTGACAAATATGAATTGAAGTCTAATACATTGTAGTAGAGAGGTGTAAGAACTGTGTTTTATGTCTGGCTCGGCAGAGTAGCTGTTTGACCTTGAGCAGTTTAGAGTATCTTTGGTGCCTTTGTCTGATCATTTGAAAGGGAAGAATACTTGATTCTAAGATTCCTTGAAGCACTAAAGTTTGCTCATTCTATGGTTTTCACTATCAAACCAAATCCTTCTCTCAGTTAAAAATTACCTTACGTAGTGGTTGAATTAATTGGAAATACACTGAGTTAATAGAAGTAGACTTTTTTTTTTGCTTTAAGCATATACATCTATTTTCTCAGCCCTCTTTCTTTACCATGTTACCTGACATTGTTTTTATTTATTCTTTTACTTTTTAAATTTTTTCAAAGAATATTATTTTTATAGTAGTAAATGTTTATTTTGCTCACAAATATGTACCAAGCACCATGCTAAAAGCTTTAAAAATGTAGTCTGATGCATTTCTCATGACAACTCATTGAGGTAAGATATAATTAGTCTTACTTTATAGAAGAGATGCTTGGGTTCTAGTGAAACAGGACTGCTCACTAGAGTGGTGGGGCCAGGACTCAAATCCAGGTCTGTGTGATGCCAGAGCCCATACTCTAATGAATTTGTTCTACAACTATTACATCAATGCCTACAGTCAGCCTGAAAACAAGCAGAAGCTTTTTAAACAACAATAAACATTAAAGAAGCACACATACACACGTACACATACCTACACAACACACCTACACACCAAGTCAGCAAGCTCTGTGAGAAGGGCTCTCGTGCATGGAGGTGATGTTTGCATTGCTCTCTGATGATTCTTTTCCGTCCTCAGCTTAGAATAAGCTTCCAGGAGGAATTGAACTGTTGTGTAGGGAAAGAAAGTAAAATACTTTTCCAGAAAAAATATTCTTCCTCCTTTTTTGAAGTAAGGCTGCTTAATGTTATTTTCAGTGCATTGCAGTACTTCCAGGGAAGGGACTTAATTTTTTAAGCTGGAGAACTGCCATCTGGATGTTGCTGTCTGTGTTCTGTTTCTGGAGTTACAAACTCATATCGTTCCTTGATAATACACTTCCATTTTTCCGAGAAAGTCACCACTATGAACTTTTAGTTAAATAAATATAGAACAAATCCATACTTATTCTTCAGAAGTATGTGCAGCTGAAGCATATCTTTTTGACTGAATTAGGGCTTAAGCTCACGCTGAGTGAACCTTTGGTGTTCCTCCATGTCCACAACTATCAAGAACTGAGAGAACAGGAATATTTATATAAATAAACAGGTCTCTTAGAACAGCTTAGGTATTTGCAAACATTTAGAACACATTTGGTGGGTTGAAGTGATCTTGATTGAGGTAAGCTATTAGGAAAGACCAGAAGCAGACAAGGGAAAATGGACTATAGCTGACATTATTGTCCATACTTCAACCAAATCCATTTGGCTCCTGTTATGGACTGGAATGTTTATATTTCTCCAATTTGTATGTTGAAGTCCTAATGCCCAAATTTAACGGTGTTTGGAGATAGGGTCTTTGGGAAGTTATGAGACTAGTTCATGAGGATGGGGCCTCTGGATGGTATTAGTGCCCTTATAAAAGGAGAAAGAAATTCTCTCTCTCAGTCTCTCTCTCCATCTCTCCCCATGTGCCCATGCACTGAGGAAAGGTCATGTGCAGATATAGCAGAAAATCAGTTGTCTGCAACTGAAGAGAGACTTCATCAGGAATTGAATTAGCTGACATCTTGATCTTGGACTTCTCAGCATCCAGAACCAAGAGAGAATGAGTTTCTGTTGCCTAAACCACCCATTTATTTTGTTATGGAAGCCAGAGCAGATGAAGATAGCTCCCCTTCACCATTTCTTTGCACTCCTCCCCTAATTTCCCTAGTTTTGGCCTCCAGTGGCTATTGGGCAGCTCTCTTCTTGGAGGACAACTCTTGGGAGCTCTCCTGACCTTACACAGATCAAGGAACCCCTAAGATGTAATTTACACTCCACAGTATTCCTCCAGTATCAGGATCAGCATAGCACCTTA
The DNA here is from genome assembly GCF_017311325.1 of Ursus maritimus. Lineage (NCBI taxonomy): Eukaryota > Metazoa > Chordata > Mammalia > Carnivora > Ursidae > Ursus > Ursus maritimus. The sequence goes on from NW_024426996.1 coordinate 64,156,880, forward strand.
TTTTGGCTTCTACTTCTTGACAGTTTATCCTTGGAGTACTTCCTTAATAAATTGCTTGCACAGAAATCCTTGTCTCGAGGCCTCCTTCTGTAGAAACTTACCTAAGATGCTTGCTATGATAAAAGGGATGTCTGCACTGTTGACCTAGGCACCAACAGGACTCAGGAAATATCATGAGGTTCATGAGGAAAATCCTCTAATATCTTTACCTTTGTGCTTAGTACAAATGCGAAGAAGCTTATAAGAATTAGAGGTTTCTTTCACCTATGAAACATCCAAACTAAATTAACTGTTTTAACAGATACCTCCTAGCATGTCTACCTAGTCTGAAATCTATAGTCCCATCTCTGAGAAGTGCTATCCTGCCTCTAAGGTTAGAGAGGTGAGCTGCCACCCTCCCCCAATCCCAGCCACTCTGCCCTTCTTTCAACTTGAATGTGTGCTGTATTTTTCAGTTGCAGGACTTTGCACATGTGATTCACTCTTTCACTTTGCATGAAATTTCCTTATTGTTTATCCTTCTAACCCCACCTCTAGTAATCCAGTTATTCCAGAATAGTATGTTTGGGAAAACATGGCCAAGTATATAAAAATACCTGAACTACTAAATCTGTGATACTCTTAAAAATTTATTTCTTCCCTCTTTTAGAAAATCCTTTATCAAGCTGCCTTGTTTTACATGGTTTCCATATCAACCCTATACCTCTGTTGCAATAGCTTCTCTGTTTATTCCTTAAATTCCTTAATTCTTTCCTCTGCCAACTTCTCCAACTCTCATCTCCTTCTGGTTATTAAAAGAGCTCTTTTGTTAGCCAACTTTCTTCTCTGTCCCCAAACTAGCATCATTAGCATCACCTAATAGCTTATTAGAAATGCAAATTCTCAGGCCTCATCCCAGTTCTATTGATTCAGAAATTCTGAGGGTTAGCCCAGAAATCTGTTTTAGCAAACCCTTCATGCCATTTTGATGCACATTAAATTTTGAAAACAACTGATCTAAGTATTACAGGACTTTGAATCTTGAAATACAATGACAAATTTTAGAAATTAAAAAAAAAAAAAAAGCACAACAAGCAAGCAAGCTTTCCTCAAGGTCTTGGCTCTTAGAAATCATAAATGCTTTGCTATCAAATGATTTGTATTCATCTGTTCAGGGTGCCATTAACAAAGTATCATAAACTGGTAAAGAACAGAAAAATGTATTGTCCACAGTTCTGGAAGCTAGAAGACCAAAATCAAGTATCAGGAGAGTTGGCTCCTTCTCAGAGTTATAAGGGAGTATCTGAGCCACACCTCTCTCAGCTCCTGATGGGTTTGTGGGTGATCTTTGGAATTCCTCGGCTTGGGGCAGTGTAACTCCAGTCTTCACATAGGGTTCTCCCTATGCCTGTGTCCAAATTTCCCCATTTTATAAAAAGGATGTAAGTTGTTTGGGTTTAAGGTCTATAATAATGACCTCATTTTATCTTCATTAGCTCTGTGAGACTGTATTTCCAAATAAGATCACATTCTGAGGCTCTGGAGGTTAGGATCCCAACACCTTTTTTTTGGTGGGACACAATTCGACCCACAACATGATTGTCTTTTTTTGTCCTGGGTTATATCCACTCCCCCACAGATGCAGTGGTGACTACAGCTGAATGGTTGAAGGGCAATAAAACATTGAGGAAAAAAATTAAAAGAATATCAATTACTACCTTGTAAAAAATAGTTTAAATAGAGGTGGAAAGATCAGGAGCTCTGGTCATTGTAAATTCCATCTCTGGTGTCTCCTTATAAGGACACTAATCCCATCATGAGGACCACACCTTCATGACCTCATCTAACCCTAATTACCTCCAAAGGCTCCACCTCCTAATATCATCACATTGGGAGTTAGGACTTCCATATATGAATTTTGAATAAACATTCAGTCCATATCATGCACCCAGAGAGATTCTGATTTATTTCACCTAGAGCAGTCCATCTAAATTTTTAGAACTTCACAGGTAATTGTGATGCACAGCTAGGGTCCTAGCTCTTCATTTCTATGGAAAAAGCACAGTAATCTTGTAGTGCTAATTAACACAGAATAAGACATGACACTAGTCAAGCTATTACATCTTACTTTACCATTCTGATTATTTTTTGTATATCTTGTCAGCCCACCTCTTCAGTAAACACCTGAAGAAAGTCACTCCATTTCTACTTGTTAAGTGCTTAACAAATATAAGCTGATTGGCCAAATAAAATCTTGGATTCTTAACTTCAACCCCTTTGCTTCAACAACTATACAAATAAAAAATCAATACATGTACGTAATTAATTCTCTTCTGTGATAGAGAAATGCAAGGAACATATGTTGGAAATTTTACTGTGTCTAACCTCACAGTGTAGGGTCTGAGCCTGGCCTGGCCAGGTAATAGAGAGACTGAAAAGCAAACACAGCCTGTGAGCTTCTAGTTAGTAATTAGTTTCTCTATTCCCTATGTCTCTTTTATACTCTGGCTGGTTAGTAAAACAACTCTAATGGAATAGGCCAAAGCTTATTCAAGTGTTGCTGTGAAATGTATTAGGATTGCAAAAAGGATCCGAAGAGATTTCTTTTCTGCACAGCTAAGTTAAAGATGGAAAGTTAGGGAAGGCTTTTTCAAACCCCTATCCCTTCCCCCCTAGTTTCCTTTGTTTAAAAAGAAAAAAAAAAAGTATTTGGAATGTCAAGATCACAGAAAATGTATTATAAAAATAATGATCTGAAAGTCATAGTCTCCTCTCCCCAATCTCCTGCCACCAAATCAGAGTAAAACCACTCACATGCTACTAAGTTCTAGAAAATAACAATTTCCTATCTGTCCACCTATTATAGGATTTTTCTATTAAGCCCAAAACACCCTGATTTGTTTGGAGAGATAAATTCCACCCCCAGCATTTCTTTAATAATCCTTTTATACTTTCTTCTTATCTCTCTTCTTGCTGCTATTGTTTGATAGTGCCACTTAAACAGGTCTTTCCACAAGGTTACTCAAATTAAACATTAGCCAGCTCAATAAGCAGCTACAGAAAACTACTGACGGTATCTAGCAAGATAAACATCCACACACCAAACTTTTGAGATTTCTTTATTTCTAACCTGATTGTCTCAAGGGAATGTTCTTTACAGACCACCTGACTTGCTTACTGTTGTATTTTCAGATATTAGGTCTTCTAGTGCCAAATGGTCCATGTGGCATTGCTAATTGGCTAGATTTCACTTTATTTTGATGGTAAGAAATGTGATATTTATGTGGTCTGTGCTGGGGTTCAAGAGACTGAAGCTCTACATTTAGAGATTCATTACTTTGAATTAAACAATAGCAAATATGAAAGGAACAATTTATCCTTTATCTATGATTCTCTAGATAAGGCAAACAAACAAATCTGAAAAACAAACAACAACAAAGAACTTTGTGACTAATACTTAAGTGAGAATTAGATTATCAGAGATGGTCCTCTCGCAGAAAACTCAGATAAGCTAAGAGCACTGGATAGTATGTGTTGGGGGACTGGGTAGTGCAAAGGGAAGAGACAGCCTAGAAAAGGAACCTTACAGGTGGGAGGTATCACAGGAAACCTTGAGCTACTTCATACATAATCTGGGGCAGGAATCCACTCTTCACTGTTCTTGTGGAATAGTGGACTGAGGACAAACTTTAGGTTCAGACATGCTTCTGGGAGAGGCTGCTCTCCCCATTACTACTTTGGTAATCAGGATGGTATTGAACTTCATTAAACTCAGCCTCATCATCTCTAAAAGATTCATAATAACATATATCTATTTGTGTTGTTAGGAAGATAATGTGAAATATTGTTTATAAAGTATCTGGCTTGTATAGAAATTGAAGAAATACTAGCCTGCATCCAGGACCCCAATCTCCTTGGCCTCACCTCCCATTTAGTCTCTTGGCCTTTTCTTTTGTCCCAGCAACACAGGGATGAAAGGATGTATCTGATAACTGATAGCTGAATGGTTGACTCTGCTTGTTTTCTCTCTGTTCTTTCCACTCTCCTCAAAGAACTTAAGTACTTTGACTGGGCTTTGAATATATGGTACTGGAAATTTTCAACAAAAACACTTTTAACATGAAAAATTACTGGGAATTCCACACCTTAGTTTTCTGTAATATATGTATGTTGACACCCAAAAGACTCCTAGTAAACCCATCAGAAGAAAAGCAGATGTCCCTAGATTTTACTGTATTATATAGTACAGCATAATAATATACCATTAAAAAGAAAACCAGGCCCAAAATGGCATCTCTTAGGCCCAAATCACCAAAGCTGTGATTAATGTCTAACCTAACTGCAGTTTCAACCTCCCCCCAAAATGCAGTCTTAATGGGTCAATCAGGAATTTTCTGATAAGCACCAATGAGGCTATCTGTCACTTGGGCCTCTCCATCCCCCAAAGGAAGATGAGGTCATCTGCATGATAAGACCCCTTCTTTTCCCCATAAAGCATAGTTTGCCTGAAAGTATCCTTTCTTTTATTTTGCAAATAACTTCCTTGCCTCCCTTCCTTGTAATTTTGTACAGCTCCTTGGAGCTTCCCTCTATATGCTAGACAGGATGCTGCCCTATTCATGAATCTCTTAATAAAGCCTATTAGATCCTCAAATTTACTCAGTTGAACTTTGTTCTTTAACAGTATTATTGTCATTATGATAAAAGATAAAATGGTAATACTATTATTTAAGATTTTATTATTATACAGTGTGTGCATATATATATATGTGTGTGTATATATATGTATATATATATATATATATATTAATCTCCGCTTACCATAGATTCCACTGAAATACATGGCTAAGTACTCTTCACAATGGGTGGCAGAAAATGTGGGAAAAAAATGCTAAATCAGTAGCAATATCCTGTTCACAAGTAATCAGTTTTCAAGTAATGTGGAATTCAGGGAGAAATAAATGTGGATTGGGGGTGCGTGTGTGTGTGTGTGTGTGTGTAAAATAAGGGCAAGTAGAAGAAAGAAGAGAGCAAATTCTGAAGGCTTCCAGTTGCTAAGAATCAATCTGTGGGCCTCCTGCAACCCTCCAGGGTGACCGCCTAGGTGAGAGCAGAGAATATTTTCTTTTTATCTTTCAATCACTGCCTTTGTAGGTATAAAATAAGAATATCGATTACTGGAAGGTGATAATGGTTTCTCAGTCAAAATGTTATTTGTTGTTGGAATTCATTTCCCTGTCTCTTGATTTTTATGTCACTCCCCCCAGGTCTTCAATCTTCTTCAGATGCGGTCAATGTACTGGCAGGTCCCAGGAAGATGCGATGGTTAGACGTTCTTGGAAGAGACCCAGCCTCGCCAGGGGGATATCCTTTCAGGATTCCCAGCTCCCTCCTGCTTTCTATTCTTAATATTCTTAATTCTTTTGAATGATTGCTTTTTAGTTCTCGACATTATCATGAATTAGTATAGTATGTTTCCCTCCCCTGAAGCTCACCCTGTCGATAATCACATACAAGAGAGAGAAGCATTGAAATACACAAAAACAAAAGCAACTTTAAAAATGTGAACAACCTTGGGGAGATAGAAAGCAGTTTTAACTGATGGAAGGAGCAAATGACAGACCAGGGTGGGGGAAGCCCCAGTGTCATTCATAAGCAAGGAATATAAATAAGACTTAAAGCAGTGTCATCCATATGCAAGGAATACAAATATGAATTAAAAGAAAAAATTCAATATAAAGGATAAATAGCAAAACATATCCAGCCAAAAGGGACTGCTGACATAGGATACAGTTTTGTGATGTTACCACAAGACAACACGAAGGAATAGAGAGATGAAAAATAATAATAATAATAATAATAATAATAATAATAATAATAATAATAATAGTTGGAGAATATGGAATATAGAATTAGCAGTTTTAACTTTTTTATATGACTCCTTAAAGGTAAGGAAGGTCATAAATGGAGGAGAAAACATATTTTAGGAAGTAAGGGCTAAGCATTTGCAAGAGTAAGAGAATAATTAAAGATCTCAACTGGAAAGGGATTACAGAGTGCCAAATAATTAGATAAGTGAAACTCACACATACACAATTCATGGTGAATGCTAAGAATCTAAAAAATGGCAAAAATAATATGCTAAAACTTCCTAGACATAAAAAAAAAAAAGTTAATCATTGAAATTAACCTTCTCAACAGTAGTACAAGAAAACAATAATAGGGTAATGTTTTCAAAGTGTTGAAAAAAATAAAAGTTAAATTTTTTTAATAAGCTCAGAGATAATTTTAATATACATAAACAAATAAAGCTATTTTCAGCCCTCATTAGGTTTACCCCACATAACCCTCCTTGAGAATATTTTTGGAGGAAGTACTTAGATAAGATAAATCCTAGAGGAGATTATATATATATGACATTAAGGATGAGTAAATAATTCAATCAAGTTTATTATTTATTATTTAAAGAAGCAAGGAGCCTGTATGGGAGAAGATACAGTGATTAATGAGTTTAAAATGGTGCAATAGTGGATATTTATAAGTTAGTCACAATTAGATAAAGACTAAAAATAGAATATTTATAAAGAAGAAATCATAAAAAAAGTACCATACTTAGCACTGAATGACAATGTAAATTCATTTCTAAGAGGTAAATTAATATGCAAACAATGTAAATAGTTGGAAAAACAAACAAAAGAAGAAAGCCAATGAAGTAAGAGAAGAGTCTACTATAATCTTAGCTGGGTCTAGAGAATAGCACAGGCATGTAGCCTCCATAAAAACAAAGGATTTATTCTGCTTTACTCACAACTATATCAGAGTGCTTATAACAATGCCTAGAACATGACAGGTACTCAATAAATGTGTAATAAATGAAAGAATAAATAAACAACAACATGGAGAGAATATTACCAAAAATGTGTGTGTGTGTGTGTGTGTGTGTGTGTGTGTGTGTGTTTAAAGGATCCCTATGATAAATATATCTCTGGCAAGAGTGATCTAGGAAAAAAATTAAAGAGTATACAAACCAACAAAGTATAGAATGAAAAGGATGTAATAAATATATATGCACAAGAACTTCAAAAATAATAAAATTTATTATAACAGCTATACACTAATACATTTGAAAACATGGGAGAAAAGAAAAATTTGTACAAAAGTATACTAAGCCAGAATAGGAGCAAAGAGAGTAAAAACCTGAATAGACCAATAACCATTAGAGAAATTGAAATGGTAATTTCAGGCTCTTCTCCAAAGACGCCTCAGGTCCAAATAGCTTCATAGCTGAATTCTCCCATAATTTCAAGGGATTGATGCTTCCCATCTTATAAAAGACTTTTCAGAAAACAACAAAAAAAGGAGAGAGAGAGAGAGAGAGAGGGAAAGAGAAAGATACCCATGTTTTTATGAAGCTAGTATTATATTGATTTCTAAATCGGATAAGTAGAATACAAAATAAGGCATTTATAGATCCATTTTATCTTTCACCACATAAAGAACTAATCATACAACTATTTTAATAGGTACAAAAAATTCATTTACTAAATTTCAATGTCTATTTTTGACATAGATCCAGAAAATGACTGCTAGAATGAAACTTCCCTAACTTAATAAAAGCCATATAATTAAAACCTACAATTTTTTATTTAATGGGAAAACTTGAGCCACATTCCTTCAGGGTTATGAATAAGATAATGATGTTTTTTATAACCACTCTTGTTTAACACAGGACTGGATTTCTTAACTAATGCTTGAGAAAAAAGAGGAAATAAGAAATGCAAATATTAGAAGTGTACAAATACGATTTAGGATTTAGGTAAGATAACGATCTGTATAGAAAATCTAGCTCTTAAGATAAAATATTAGACTTATCTGAGTATTCTTTAGGTTATGTGATACATGATCAATTTATAAAAATCAATGGGTTCCCTCTTAACTAACAATATTTATCTAGAAAATATTAAAAATATATAGTATTCAAGTAACAATTAAAACAATAAATAAAGTATTCAGGAAATAATCTGATAAAAAATGCAAATTACTTTTACAATGAAAAGCCTTAAAGTCTATTAATTGACCTAAAAAAAATCTAAAACTAGTAGAAAGATTGCAATATGCTGCTACATGACTGACTTTATAAAGAAATAGTTTCCAAATTTCATCAATTGATTAGATATAATACTAAAAGGAATTCAACTTAATACTTTCACAAACTTGAATGATCTATTCCAAAATTTAAAACAAAAATGAAAGTGCTGTAGGTAGTGTTTTTAAAAAGAAGAGCTATAAAAGAGAACTCCTTCTGGAAAGATATATTACAAAGCCATAGTTAGAAAAGTAGAAAAGAAAAAAGATACGAACAATTTGATACAAATATGAGACAGATAGCTAAAGGACAGAGAAAAGAGCTTAAAGTAAGTCCCATTTAAGTATTATGATTTGATTTAAATCATTGAGGAAGGAAAGCTGGCTCCATTTATAGGGGAGGAGAATGAAACATTGATCTCTTTCTTACACCATGCATAGAGAGCCCTCATCCCATCCCACAGATGGGTTAGCACTTAAATGTGAAAGATGAATTTATAAAGCTTTTAGATCAAAAATAGGAGAAAGCATTGTTCCTGGGAGTGATGAAGAACTTCTTAAACAAGATGGCAAAAACAAAACAGAAGGAGAAAAATTGGTAATTAGGACTACTTAAAAATTAAAAATTTCTGCTTAGTGAAGGAACCCATTGATAAAGTTGATGACAGATAATGAACTGGGAAAAAGTTGTTTGCAACATCAAAAGCCAGTATAAGATTAATATTGAAAAGAAAGGAACCTATACAAGTTTAAGAGAAAAGATAGGGAAAAGTAACTGATTTAAAAAATAGTTAAAAGATGCGAATAAGGAATTAACAAAAGTGATAATCAATAAATCACTATCTGTAGTACTAGTATTAAAACCATTTCTATTATTAATAAAATTGCTGGCCTGTAGAAGCAGAAGACCTCAATGGGATGTAGCATAGTAACTTTGAGAATAACATAGAGTTAGGGATTGCAGGGATACAACTGTCCCTAGAGAGCTGTGCAGACTTTTTTTTGCTTGCTCTGAAGTTTCCATTACCTCTTCTTGGAGCTAGAATTGGATAATAAGAAAATGACAGATTATAATTAATAGCCAAGAAGACAGTCCCCATGGCCATCTGTGAGACATTTTCTGGGAACTTTCAGAAAAGCTCAGTGATGAATTGGGAGGAGATCTTAAGAAAAACTTTAAAGGCATTGCAATAACCTATAGGGGAAACAACCAAATGAATGTCATTTGGGGCTGTTATAAACTGACCTTTTCACACATCATATTCAACCTGGAAAATCCAAGGCCCACTAGTGCTAGAGGTTAGATGCTAATTCTATAGGGGAAAATAGAGCATCATGCCTGCCCTCTCAGTGCAGCTTGGTGCTAGCAAAGGAGTAAAGGAAATTGCTATCTTAAGAACTTAGTTAAATTAACTTATTATTTTTTTGCCACTTGTGTTAGTAGATATTTTATTCTCATTTAACATGGTTAATTTTCAGAACCCCTTCATAACCCCAAATTAACAGGAAATTTATATTCCCCCAGCCCTCACCTATTAATGACGTTTTTAGGTATTTAAACTGATTATATTTTATAACATAAAATATAACTCATCCAAATTCCACCTGTTAATGGTTACCTAAGTTTATACACTGATCTTAAAATTCATTAGGAAATGCAAAGCACCTAGAAGAGCCAAACAATCTTGAAAGAGAACAAGGTTGAAGGACTCATACTTCCCGATTTCAAAACATATTACAAAGCTATAATAATCAAAACACTACAGCATTGACATACAGATAGACATAAACCCATGTATATTTGGTCAATTGATTCTTGAAAAAGGTACCAATAGAATTCAGTGGGGGAAAGAACAGTGTTCTCAGCAAATGGTGTATGGAGCAACTAGATATTTACATGCAAAAGAACATATCTGAAAACCTACCTCATATCATACATAAAAATTAACTCAAATGATTCATAGACCTAAATGTAATAGCTAAGACTATAAAACTCATAAAAGAAAACATAAAAGTAAATCTTTATAACCTTGGGTTAGACAAGGCACCAAGAGCACAAAGACAAGAGGAGAAAGTAGATACATTTATAAATTTAAAAATATTTGTGCTCAAATGATACCACCAAGAAAGTGAGAAGACATCTCATAAAATAGATAAAAATACTTGCAAATTATATTTCCAATATAGGGACTTTTGTTAAGAGTATATGAAACACTCTTACAGTTCAATAATAAGGGAACAAACCAATTAAAAATGGTCAAAAGATTTGAATAGATATTTCTCTAAAAAAGATATACAAATAGCCAATAAACACATGAGAAGATATACAAACATCATTAGTCTTTAGGGAAATGCAAATGAAAACCATAACAGTTTATCACTTTATACATTTAGCATGGCTTCAATAAAAAATACAGACAATAACAAGTGTTGACAGGGATGTGGAACAATTGGGACTCTTATACGTTGTTAATGAGAATGTAAAATGGTGCAACCACTTTGGAAAAGTTTGGTAGTTTTTCATGAAGTTAAAAACAGAGTTACAATATGAATCAGTGATTTCACCTAAAGTATACACCAAAGGCAAAGAAAAACATCCACAAAAAACTGTGTACATGAATGTTCACAGCAGCATTATTTACAACTGTCAAAAAATGGAAACAATCCCAATGCCCATCAACTGATGAAAGGAAATATAAAATGTGGTATATTAGTAAGACGGAATATTATTCTGCAATAGGAGGGAATGAAATAAAAATACATGCCTCAATATAGATGAAAACATTATGCTAAGTGAAAAAGGCCAGTAAAAAATGTTATATATGATTTCATTTGTATGAGATGTCCAGAAAAAGGCAAATTTATAAAGCCAGGTAGTAAATTACTGATTGCTTAGAGCTGAAGAGGGAAATGAGGAATGGAAGAGATTGCTAATGAGTAAAGAGTCTTGTTTTAGAGTCATAGAAATGTTCTCAAATTAGATTTTGGTGATGGTTTCACAATTCTGTGATTATGCTAAAAAAAAAAAAAACCCTGTCAATTGTATATTATTCACATGGGTGAATTTTATGGTCTGTGAATTATATCTCAAAAAGCTGTTTAAAAAATAATATCCCTTTAGCCCACTTAAATTTTTTTGGGACATGATCTGGTCATTCAATATATTTTTTATCCCTCTCAGTTAATGCCAGTTGCAAATGTGATACATGTGCTATCCAAATCTTCATCCCCATCATTGACAAATACTGTAACCAGAACAGAGACATTGGTAATCTTTCTCCAGGCTGGTATTAATTACTGCTCCTTGTTTATGTACATCCCATAAAATAAATCAATTTACTTATCTGTGCTCACAAATTATTAAAAGGCAAGCACTATACTGGATGATGAATATAAAACCCAACCCTGCTCTGCCCTTTAAGAGAAGACAGTGTGCAATGTAAGCCAGGCAAATAAGAGAGAGGTCCTAGAAGAGGCATATTGTATATGCTAGACTTTTTTTTTTTTTTTGTAATCAGTAGAAATTGACTCTAGCTAATTTAATTCAAGAGGAAACTTATTTGAAGGCTATGAAGTTGCTCACGGTACAGAAGGAAAATATGAGTAATTAAGGCTTCCAAATGGACAGGAGCCAGAGGAACTCCATGATAAAAGTCAAGAACCAATCAGTGATCTTGTCAGGCTGCCAGTGCTGGTAATAATCAGCACTAACCATTCTTCATCCTTTCGTCTCTCCACTCAAGGTCTGAGTTTCCAATAGAGTAAGCTTAACTAGCTTACCTTCATCTCAACTCACCAGTTGGCTAGGGGAAAGCAGGGTGCTCTGGATGGCAAACTCCCCAAGAATGTACATTCCAGGGGAAAGAAAATCAGAAAAAGAGGGCATGGTTTCTGAGCAGACAAAAACCAGAAATTTCACCAAAATAACTCTATGTCAGGAGAACAAAGATGTACATACTGTTAGCACAGGAATAAGCTTGAAGGGATTAGGGAGTCTTCCTGTTAGAAGTGATGTTTTAACTGGAATATGAAAACAAATCATCCATGTGGAGTTTGGAGTGGAGAGGGAGTATGGAAACCAAGAGGCATTTCAGGCAGATGGAGTAATGTGAGTCAAGGCATACAGATTTGAAAAAACATGATTCATGGGGCACCTGGGTGGCGCAGTCGTTAAGCGTCTTTCTTCAACTCAGGTCATGATCCCAGGGTCTTGGGGTCAAGCCCAACATCAGGCTCCCTGCTCAGCGGGGAGCCTGCTTCTCCCTCTCCCGTTCCCGGTGCTTGTGTTCCCTCTCTTGCTGTGTCTCTCTCTATCAAATCAATAAATAAAATCTTAAAAAAAAAGAAAAAGAAAAAAACATGATTCATTGAAGGAATGGAAAATTATTTAGTCACAACATAAAAAAAAGAGAGAGAGAGACTTTTGGATAGGGGATATGATTATGGCTTAAAAGAAAAAAAAATGGGCACCAGTGAGACTATGAAAATCTTTCATGCCTTACTGGAAGGGAGGCCAAACTTTATTTTGGAATTCAGTAGAATCAAGCATGGATCTTCAAGCAAGGGAGTGATGTGATTAAATCTGCAATTTACAAATTCTGGCTATTGTGTGTAGAGTGATTTGAAGGGTGGAAAAGGCGCTCAGACTGGTGAGGAGGTTAGTTGAAAGTTCCAGGTGATATTTGAAAAAAAAAGATGGACCAGGGAGTGGCAGAGAGAATGCAAAGAGGGGTGAGATATTATAGAATAAAGAGGCCTAGGGCCTGGTGAGTTCTTGGACATCGATTTGGGAGGGAGGTGTGGAGAGAAAGGGAAGCGTCAAGAATGTCACCTTGATTTCTAGTCTGGGAGAGTTCTTGAATTTCTCAGGAAGACTTTTCGCTGCATGTTTGCTAGAGTAGCTCTTTGGGGTCCCTGCTTTATGAGTGTGTCCTGTCTTTCAGATGACAGTATGGAGAGTTGAAGCCCCTCATGTTTGTCTCTAGCAATTCATGTTCTAGGAATTGCGATTCTGAATTTTATCACGTTTGTTCCGGAGCCTCTGGAGTCCTTGCAGGTTAAAGCTTAGATAACCTTGTTTTCTCTGGCACCGCAATGCTCTGTTGTAGAAGCCTTGCCACCTTAGTACCTGCAGTAAATTTAAAAGATACTGCAGTTTGGTTGTTCATGCAGCCCTGAAACTTTTTTTTTTTTTTTTCCCAAAGGCAAGATAGAACACTCTCAGTGCAGTGCCAACAAGGCTTATTACTTTGGAGAGTGCAGTCTGTCCCGGCTGCACTGGCAGTGGGGGATGACTTTGGGTCACTGCCAACTGGATGAAATTCAAACTGGTCACTCAGAATTGAAAGGTTCCCTCTCGCAGTATGAATTCACTGATCCAGGAGTGCAATTTTAACTTTCTAATCAGTTCAACCAGATGACCTTTTATCAAGTGGAATCACCAGAATAGAAGGGACACCGTGAGGGCGTTTAGTCTCACCCATCTGCATCCAGGCAGGACTTTACATGAACCCACGGAAGAAGGTAAATGTTTCGGTTTGTCATTAAACATCCATTGGAGCAGTCCCTAAAGGTGTCAGTGTGAGTCTTGTATACCAGGAAGGCCTTCTAAGGGCAACATACAGTTCTCCCCTCTGTCTCTAGTCATTTCTGTCTTGTTCTGGACTCATTAGAAAGAAGGGAATCTGCTTCTTGTCACTCACACACTTCTTGATATACGTGAGAACTATTATTAATTCCTTATTCAGCCTTCCTTTCTCTAGGCTATATAAACTCTGTTCTCTTAGCCTTTCCTCAGAGGGAATATTAGTCAAACCTTTAATCATTTTAGTCGTTGTCTTCTGGACTGCCTCCAAATTCGCCACAGTACATTCTATCTGAAGACATGAAATGGAAGGCAGTAAGGTAAAAATCGCACTAATTCAGACTCCGCCAATTTGAAATTTGTGATAATCCAGACAGGGATTTGCTTAACTAACCCTTCCTTCATCGATTATGCAAGTTCAAGGTAAAGGAGATCAGCAGGAGGAGGAGCCATAGAAAATACGTGAAATTCTCATGGGAGCTAACCTTTTTCCAAGTGTATCAATGGTGCACTTTTCCACAGAGCTACTTGTAGGGCAAGTGTTACCTGGACATTTCAGCAAATTCCCTAAAGACATACACTAGGCTGCAGTGTAAGTCTAGATTGCGTTGTTGTTACTATGACCATATATTCTCTCTCCTATGACTGTGCTTATTGGGCCAAAGGCCTTAAATTTATCAGTCTGATGCTGTTCCAAAATTCTAGGCTGTAAATCACTATAATTTCTGTATGTATTCTAAAATTACACAATTATATTTCAATTTGGTATTGGGCTTTTAACCAATTCAGAGCAGCTATTCTTTCATGAATCTCTATGATAATTTTTTTCTGTGTACAAAGATTGCACTAATCCACATTTAATTTCAAATGCTCACCTTGCAATCTAAGTTATTCATCCTTTATCCACTGAATGACCACGGCTTGTTTGGGCCCAGCCATAACTATGCTAGTTGTTTTCAATGAAGAGTAAGTGGCTCCTGTCCTCTACACCTCTTGGCCTGGGGGATGAATATTATAATAAAGGTGTCAGTAAGGGTCATGGTCCCTGGAAAAACTAGGGAAAGCTTTATGGCAAAGGCGACTTCTGGAGACGTGACCTTATCTCAGAGGGGAAGCAGGACTTTTCCAAATGGACAAAGCAGAGGAAAAAGCTTGTAGAGTATCACAGAAATCTGGGTTCCTCATTACAGGGTAATAATTTAATCAGATTTCACTTATGGCTTGTTATGGTGACAATAGCTTTGGTATGAAAATTCTGAAAAGGCAGTCTTGCTCCCATTGATGTATATATCTTAATGGTTTGGGGGAGGAAAAAGAATCCCTGCTTGATTCCAGAACATATTGATTCATTGACTATCTGAGATGAAGAAATATAGACCAAAATAACTGTGTTAACTGGCAATGATGGGGGTATTGGAGAATATAGCTATATACAGACATAGACCGAAAGCAGGTCTCCTAAAATTGCAAAATTTAACTTTTTGTAATAGGTAGAGCTAAAAACCACAGGCCTCACAAAGTAGAGGCAGACACTTTTCTCTATGCTTCTTTAAAACAGATTAGATTTCCCTGTATATAGGGAGATCCCAAGAGAGCCTGGGGGAAGCTGCTCCATATTGGGCTGAGCTCTTTACCCCAGACTTACCCACTTGGGAACTTGGGAGTAGCCAGAGAGCTTCTCTAGTGAAAGTCCTTTACAGGAAATCATGAGCTCTGTGGAGTAAAGGCTCCAGTTAAATTCAAAACCTACCGCATTGTCCATGAGTCTGGTTATGAGGTTCTATAGGACCCCCACAACTCCTGAGTCTAATCAAGAGTATTATTGCTGTGCTCATTTGAGAATAAGGGGAGACAGTCTTCGAATATAGAATCAGAAGCCAAATTGGTGAAATTCAGATCCTAATTCTGTCCCTTATTAACTGAATGCCCTTGAACGAGTAACTTAACTTCTTGTGTAAAATGTGAATGGTAACAATACTTACTTCATGTGGTGTTTTGAGGCTTCAGTGAATCAGCCTTTGTTAACATGTTTAAATCAGGGCTGGTGCATAGTGGGAGCTAGACAAATACTTATTCTTTTTTTTTTTTTTAAAGATTTTATTTTGTTTTTTTTTTTGAAGAGTTAGAGACAGCCAGCGAGAGAGGGAACACAAGCAGGGGGAGTGGGAGAGGAAGAAGCAGGCTCCTAGCGGAGGAGCCTGATGTGGGGCTCGATCCCATAATGCTGGGATCACGCCCTGAGCCGAAGGCAGACACTTAACGACTGCACCACCCAGGCACCCCGACAAATACTTATTCTTATTAAGTGTATTTCTGCCTAATGCTTAAGGGCTAAATGGCTTATGGCAGGTTGTATTCATTCTTTCATCCACTCAAAACTAAGAAGCAACATACACCATATACTATGTGCAAGAGATTAGTCGGCTGCTTCTCCAAGCTTTATGGGCACATTGGTCACCTAAGGGATTTTGCTGAAAAGCAGATCCCATTCAATGAACCTGGAATGGAACTCCAAGATTCTTTAGTTCCCAGATGATGCCAATATTGCTGATGGGTGGGCCATATTTTGTATAGAATGGGCAAACACACTTCTACCACCGATCTATAAATCTGCTGGGTGTGTCTAAAGAAACAGGCATAAGTGCTGCTTCCAGGTACAGACATCTGGGTTTGGCTACAATGGCATATTTCTTCATTTCTCTAAGTGCTTTCTCAATTACAACTTGTGTAATGCATTTGTGCCCTACTGCTTGTGATTTACAACTAATAGTCTTCTCATTACTTATTCTCCTAATTCTTACCCTAACTCCTTAATTAAGATAGAGCTAAAAAACATCCTTTGATCAATTCACAGCCTTGACAAAACCTGGTTCTTAGAACAGGTTAAATCAATACAGATTTCCTTCTAGCATTGGTTGTCAAACTTTAGCATGCATTGAATCACCTGGAAAACCTCCTTAATCACAGACTGCAGAACCCTACCCCAAGAGGTTCTGACTCAGTTGGTCTGGATTGAGGGCAAAGAATTCATACCATCCAGTAAGGGTCCAAGCAGTGGTAGTTTGAGAACAACATGTCAAGAACCATTGCCTTATACCAACGAGGTCTCAGTGACCATGAAGAGATACTGTTTTTGGACAAGGGTAGCCAATCATATTTGATACCAGCGAGTTCAGGAATAGCACAGATATAATACTCATGTAACCAAAGATTAAGCATGTATAGAGGAGGGTAAATTCTATTTCATCAAAACCCATAGCAGCTAATACCATCCCCCAGCATCCAAAACCCTTATTTATTGTCAACAGAGAGGACTGTATGATCAGGTATAAAGGCCAAACCTGGTCACCCTGTATTTCAAAATCATGTATTAATGAGGCCCAGGAAATCTGCAACATTTTCACTGGAAATTGCCATAAAAGCTTCCTAATTTAAGCATTGTTATATGTCAAATATCAACATCATCCCCACCTCCTCCTGGAAGCTTTTTCTGATGGCCTGATGCAGAGATCAACATTTTCTCCACCAGGTTTTGTCATATCCGTACTTCTTTGGTAGTATTTATAATTTTGTGTTACCTGCTTATATTGTCTCTAGACTTGGAACTCAGGGAAGACAATGATCATCTTATTTTTGTGCTTTCGGGATCCATCACAGTGCACACATGTACTTTTAGCGTCTAACACGTATTTGTCTTCAAAACTTATCGTTAAATTTCTCTGCATACAATGAACCTCTGTTTCTGTTCAAAGTTAAGTGTTAAACATGTATAATAAAGGATTAGATTGAGAGTAGATAGGAGTTGGCATCATGTCATTGTAACTACAGGATATTATATTTATATGAAAATAATGTTTCTCCCCTACACAATCATTTCAGTAGTATGATAATTTGTGAATGATGAAAAATTAAAATTTATTTTAAAAAACCTCCAAGTAAAGATTTCAAATATTCATTAACAGAAGAGTGATTTTAAGAACGGGATATATTTACACAATGGAATCTAATGCAACAGTAAAAAATGAATGGAATATAACTATACCCAATCGTCATTATTCACCGATCAAGTGGTTGCAAATTCCCTATTCATTAAAACTTATTTGTAGCTCCAAAAGCAGTACTCATTGCCTTCTCGTTTCAGCTGTTATGTTGCAAACCAGTATCCTTTTCACAGACTATTTAGTGCTACACTTTTCACACTTTTCTGTATTTTATTGATGATTTTGCTATTTAAAATGACCACCCAGTGAAGTGCAAAGTGCCGGCTAGTGTTCCTAAGTGCAGGAAGGCTGTGATGTGCCTTATAGAGAAAATCTATGTGTTAGATTGGCTTCAACCAGGCATGGGCTATAGTGCTGTTGGCTGTGAGTTCAATATTAATGAGTAATAATATATGTTAAATACAATGTACTCAAACAGAAACACATACAAAACATCAGTCAATTAACAAAAATGTGACCAGAGGCTCACAGGAATCTAACCCTGTATTTCTTATAGGAACAATAGTTCGAAATTGGTTAATTCAGTGTCATAGTGACTTTATAGAAAGTAACTACTACAAATAAAAAGAATTAACTGTATAGGCAACTAGATAAATAAATCTCAGTAGCATAATTCCAAATGAAAAAAAAAAGCACTTCCTGAAAGATCATACAGCACCCTTCTTAAAATGTTCAAAAACTGGGGTGCCTGGGTGGTTCAGTCAGTTAAGCATCTACTCTCTGCTCAGGTCATGATCCCAGGGTCCTGGGATTGAGCACTGCACTGTGCTCCCTGCTCAGTAGGGAGCCTGCTTCTCCCTCTCCCTCTACCATTCCCCCTGCTTGTGCTCTCTTGCTCTCTGTCAAATCAATAAATAAAACCTTTTTTTTTAAAGTTCAAAAACAACTAAAACTAAACAGTACCTTGTTGAAACAATATATTTAAATAAAGCATTGGGATGCAAAATTTTAGTAGTCAATACCTTGTGGGGACACAGGGAATGGGATTGGGTAGAAGCAAATTGGTAGATGAAAGGAATTGGGTGATGGGTTCATGAATGTTAGTTATCTTCTTAATATCTAGCTAAAGTTATTAAATAAATAAATTGAGAGGGTCACACATGAAGATGACAACGTGTCATAAACCAAGGATTACAGTTAAATCAATTCTTTGCACTGTTCATTAAAACACATCTGTAGAGTTTTCATACCCACAAATATATGTGGTGAATGAATAAATACACAGATGTATCTTGGCCCCCTATAGGTAACTAATATTCCCCCTTAATCTAGGCTTTCTGAATGAGATTCTGAGACAGGGATCCCCATGAAGAATTGGAGAACACCCTGTTACAGAACTTTGAGACCAGCACCTGGATCTCTCAAGTCATTCTCGATAGTTCAGACACTTAATGTATGGATGTGTCACTCATGGAAAAGTAGTCCAGAGACCACAGCAGCCCCCAGAAACCACTGTGGAATAGATGCATCCCTGCCGCAAGGAGTCAGAACGGAAGACTGCAAAGAGGTGGGCTAGTCATTCAAAATGAGATCGCAAGCACAGATGAGAAAAGACTAGACCTAGTGGGATTTTAAGTTGTAGTTTAGAATTAAGGTCAGCTCTAAAATCGCTGTACTGTAAGGCAACAAAATGTACCTTCTTACATGAGAAATCAAGATGTGTCCTCCCTGGAATTTGCCTTTGACATAGAACGTATATTCCAGCACCCAGTTTGCTTGCAGTGGTTGATAATTTAGAGTGATTTTTATCACGCATCTTGCCATAGCATGCAAATGACATGACCCCTTCCTCTGGCTGAGCTGCAGCAGAGTCAGGCCGGTGGGGCTGAAACACACGCCTGGTATTCAAGTGGCATTAATCACAGGTTTGGTTTGATTTACTAATGCTATTGTCTTTCCATTTTCTGTTAAGAAATTATTAGCAGGAAGTAACTCAGCCCGAACGCCACAATATGTTGGATCAATTTAAGAGACAATATAGATCACTGGGATTTCTTTTGTCAAATGGAGCCATTAGACTTGCATATTAAAAAAGTATATATTTCTGTTTCGAGTGTGGAAGTGATACATGGCTTACCATTATGCAAACGACCACCAAGAAGGCAAAAGGCAAGACGCAGATGAATGGCAGGGAAGGGTGATAAATGTGTTGTTGTATATGCAGCTTATATTCGACCATAGGTATCTTGTTCTGTGTTTTTTCCTCTTTTCTCTAGAAGGTAGTTTACCTTCCTTCTCAAGGTTGTCATCCACGAACTCAGAGAGACAGTCCACTTTCTACCTTTTACATAAACGCACTATCACTAAGATGCTTCCAACTCTATCTAAGCACTCATCTGAGCGCTCTTCAGTCTAGGCTCTTGATGAACACTCTGCTTGAAAGTTAAACTCAAGACACATTCCTGCCTCTTTGTCATCGTAAGATGCATTTTCCTCCAATGCCTGTTTTTCTGTGTCACATCAGGTCTGTTTTTCGGTGTCCCACTGTCTTGTGCTATACAGTGCATGGACAGAACAGCTGAGTAATTATGTCAGTGTGACTGCAATTTTACCTTTGGGGCCCTCTCGCTATGCCCGCACACAGGTGACTAAACTAGGAATGGTGACATTCCTTGCCTGTGAGGGATCGGCCATGTGACTCTATCAACTGGCAGCTGAGTCACACTGCTTAACCTTACAGCTTGGCAGTGTGAGCCTGAGAAAGGCAGGTGAAACGAGACCCTAGGCACTCTGTCCCCAAAGAGTTTGGCTCCAGACTGTGACTGGATAAACAAGATGGAGACAGTGTGAACCAGGGAAAGAAAGAGTTCTCTGGACTCCCATCCTAGCTCTCTCTAACCTCGGACCAGGCACTTAAAAGACTTTGGAGCATTCATTTTCTTATGTTTAAAATGAGGAAGTTTTTTTTTTCCTCATCTCTTATATGCATATATTATCAAGACCAGTAATAATAATAGTAGCAATTAGCATCATTTAATGATTGAATGAGTGGCTTTTGTATACTCTTGGTAAACAGCCAAAAAAAATTAAATAAAACACAAAAGCACTTAGGCTGAATGCACTTAGAACAAAAGCAATTTGTACCGAAGGGAGTTGGAAAACAACAAAACAACAACAACAAATTGATCCAAAGTTACATATTTTCTGTCACTCTTTTTTCCCAAGGTTGGCAATGTAGGCATATAGTACAAGGTAGATTCATAAACTTTCATGTGCTTTTAAGTATTTTTCCATGTTACAGACTTTGTTGTTGTTTTCTTATGTTTTATTGTCTTCACATTTCTAATTAACTTCCAGCTGAGTTTTTCTTCTCTTTGCTATTAGTAGCCATGGAAAGACGCTCATTTGGTTTGCTTTCAAGCAATCTCTATTGTTGGACATTGTTTGTTCTCATGAATCTCTTGTTATTGTCACCTAGGTTGTTCTAATGTGTATACTTATTTAAAACCTAGAATGCCTACTCTGGTTCAGTGAATCAGGACTGGTCAAAATAGGAAAGAAAATTATACTGGAGATTAAAATGGCCCTGTTCTTATTGCAGTTATAGATATACTAAACATCTACTATGTGTCAGACACTGAACTTGGCACTGAGGCTGTGGTAGTCACCCTGACCGGATCCCTGCCTTCATGTAGCTTACAATTTAGTAGCAAGAGGTAGACCATGAATAAGTAAACACATAAACAAGATAAAGACATAAATTCCACAAAGGAAATAAAGCAACATCATATGTTAGGTAGTAACTCGGTGTGTAACATTCTAACTCTGGATGGAAGAAGAAGAATGTGCTAGCTATGATCAGATCTAGGGGCAAAGCATTCCAGGGACATTTACAAGAGTTTATTTGAAACTGGGTTTTTGTTTGTTTGTTTGTTTGTTTTTTTATAGAAAGGGATATGAAATAAGTTTGGAAAGATAGTTTGGGATAAATTCTTTGAAAACTGTGAATGTCATGTTGAGGTAGTATTATGGATTGAATTGTGTCCCCTCTAACGGTGTTAAACTCCTAACAATGGAATATTATTCAGCTATCAAAAAGAACGACTTCTCAACATTTGCTGCAACATGGATATGGTCTCTGAGAAACAAACTGAGGACCTCAGAGGGGAGGGGGGTAGGGGAATGGGATAGACCGGTGATGGGTAGTAAGGAGGGCACGTATTGCATGGTGCACTGGGTGTTATACACAACTAATGAATCATCGAGCCTTACATCGGAAACCGGGGATGTACTGTATGGTGACTAACATAATATAATAAAAAATCATTAAAAAAAAAATAAAGCAATTAATACCAAAAGAAAAAAAAAAAAGAACTAGGAAGAGCAGTAGGAGAAGAAAGGGATATAGAAAGGGGTGTAATCAGAAGGGGGAATGAAGCATGAGAGACTATGGACTCTGAGAAACAAACTGTGGGCTACAGAGGGGAGGTGGGTGGGGGAATGGGATAGGCTGGTGATGGGTAGTAAGGAAGGCACATATTGCATGGTGCACTGGGTGTTATACGCAACTAATGAATCATCGAACTTTACATCAAAAACCAGGGATGTACTGTATGGTGACTAACATAATAAAATTAAAAAAATATTTTAAAAAAATAATAAAAATAAAATAAAATCCTAACTCCCAGTACCTATGAATGTGACCACACTTGTGAAATCACCTTTGTAGAACGTCAAGTGAAGACAAGGTCCTTAGGGTAGGCCTTCATCCAGTATGACTGTGTCTATATAAAAAGAGGAAATTTGGACACAGATAGGGAGAACACTATGAAAAGATGGGGGCAGAGATCAGGGTGATGCGTCTGGAATGCCAGAGATTGCCAGAAACTGTCAAAAGCTAAGGGAAAGGCATGGGACAGAATTCCTTTCACAGCCTTCAGAAGGAACCAACCCTACGGACCCCGTAATCTCACTCTGCCAGCCCCCAGGACTGTGAGACCATTTATTTCTGCCGTTTAAGCCACATGGTTTGCAGTCCTTGGTTATGGCAGTTGTCGCAAACTCATGTGGGCAGTGCCTCCAGATCCATGGCTCTATGGCAGATGTCCCCATGTATCTCAGTGCATGGCGTGGCCTCAGAACATTTCTTAAAACAACCCCCAGGCAGCCAGGACAATGTCACCGGGCTCAGCAAAGTAGATGAAACTCATTGGGCTAACATATTCAAAGTTTTTTTGTGTTGTTTGATTTTTGGTAGGCAATAGGAAGCCCTTTGAAAGTTTTGAAGAGAGAAGTAAAATGAATCAGCCAACTTTTTGACCTCACTTTCCAGCTTAAGGGTTGTTTATAAGCCTACTCCATTTCTCTCCCTCTTGTAGCACTGGTTTCAGAGCATCCTGAGTGCTGGTTTTCTGTCTGTCTCTTGCTATAAACTGGGGACCACCTGAAACCAGAAACTGTACCTGACACGTCTCTCCCAGCTCTTGTGTCTACTACGTGCTCGTTAATTATTTGTTTGGTGGTAAATTTCATTATTTTCTCACTTTTTGCTTTGAAATAATTTCACACTTGGAGAAACGTTTCAAAAATAGTATTTTCACATTCTCTTTTTCCTGATTCACAAATTGTTAATATTTTGCCACATTTGCTTGAACATTTTCTTCTCTCTATTAAGCATACCATTTTTTTTCCTGAACCACTTAAGAACAAATTGCACTCATCAAGCCTGTACTCCTGAAAACTTCAGTATATATTTCCGATGAACAAAAGCATTATCCTATGTAATCATAGTAAAGTTATGAAAGGCAGGAAATTAAACATTATTAAATGCTCTTATTTACAGCCAATATTCAAGTTTTTCCAATTGGTTCTTTACCACAACTTTTTTCTGAATCAGGATTCAATGCAAGATAATCCATTTAATTTACTCGTCATGTCTCTTTACCCTCCATTAATCTGGAACCATTTCTTATCCTTTCTTTGTCTTTCATCATATTAACATTTTTAGAGTACTGATTAGTTATACTGTAGAATATTCCTCAGTTTGGTGTGTCTAATGCTTTCTAATGGTTAGATTTAAGGTATGCATTTTTAGGCAGGAATACCACAGATGTAATAACATGTCCTTCTCAGTGCATCACATTGGGGGACACAGAATGTCAATTGATTTGTCCCATTTCACGTAAATTTAACTTTGATTTCGTGGTTGAAGTGATGACTGTTACGTGTCTCCACTCAGTTACCACTTTCCCTGTAATTAATAAATAATTTGTGGGGAGATACTTTAAGACCTTGTAAACACAATATTCCTCATGAAATTTTCACAGGCTAGTTATAGCTCCATTGTTGATTTCTGTGTGATTCCATTATTATTATGGTGATTGCACATGGTGATTTTGCTCTTTCATTTATTCTACATTTATTAGCTGACATTCTGTTTTACCTTCTCTCCAAATGTTTATTTATTCATTGGTTATCAGGATGGGCTCAGATATTCTTATTTTATTCAGTGGATTATAACACTTTAGCAACATTATTTATGTTGATGCACAAATTGTCTCAGATTTGTCTTTTGGAAACCACTTCAATCTGGCTCCTTTGTACTTTTTAAACATTTTTATCATTTTTTGAGCACTTTCAATTCTTAGGCACAACAAGATATTCCAGTTTATCTTGAATTCTCTTTGCCCTTCTTTGGAATTAGTCCTTTCTCCATGGCTGTTCTCCCTATTTTCTTTCAGCAAGGAAAGATACTTAGATACCAAAAGCTGAGCACAGTGGGTTACATTCATTCTGAACATTTTAAAGGCTCTACTTTCTGGTGCCAGGTAACATTTGAAGCAGAATCCCTTTCAAATTTTCCCTATAGTCCCATGTAGATCTTCTCCCTCACTCTCATGTCCTTTTTCGTTCTCTAGAAAAAGATGAAGTTATCCGGAGCTTGTGACTTCTCTCCTCTCCATCTCAAAAAATTTGTCAATAACCATACCATTCACTCCCTATCTTCCTTTACCTTTAGGTAGTCTTTGATCATCTCTTTTGTGTCTAGGAGAAAAATGTCTCTTCTGCTTTTGTAAGCTAATCGTACCACCTCTTGATTCTATCTCCTTCTGTCTCCTCAAGGACCCCTTCCATCTATTATTTCTCTCCCTACTTACATTTTTCCATTTCTTGTTTTTTTTCTTCTTTTTAATTTAAATTTAATTAGCCCACATATAGAACATCATTAGTTTCAGAGGTAGAGTTCAGTAGTTAATCAGTTGCATATAACACCCAGCGCTCATTACAACACATGCCCTCTTTAATGCCCATCACCCAGTTACCCCACCCACCTCCCCGCCAGCAACCCTCAGTTTCTTTCCCGTAGTTAGGAGTTAGGAGTCTGTCATGGTTTGCCTTCTTATCCACTGTATTTGCTTATAAGTTCTCAGGTCTTTTTTCTTTTTTTTTTTTTTAAGAGTTTATTTATTTATTTGACAGAGAGAGAGACAGCCAGTGAGAGAGGGCACACAACCAGGGGGAGTGGGAGAGGAAGAAGCAGGCTCCCAGAATAGCATGGAGCCCGATGTGGGGCTCGATCCCAGGACCCTGGGATCAGGCCCTGACCCAAAGGCAGACACTTAACAACTGAGCCACCAAGGCACCCCAGTTCTCAGGTCTTTTATATGTTAGAAAAATGTCTTATCTAATCCTACAACCCTTGGAGAAAACAGCCTAACTCTGCTTTGTTTCACTACCAAAGTGCTTCAAAAAGTTACCTACATTCTCTACCTCCATTGTCATAGTACACACACTCCTCGGAGGCTAGCAAAGATGTCAGCCCTTCAACTGAATTTGTTCTCTTGGAAGTCATCCATGATCATAAAATCACCCACTTTACCCTTCTGCAGGAGTTAATAGAAATAGAATAGAATAGAAAAAAGATAATGTATGGAAAAATTGAGAGTTGCTGTTAAAAATGAGATGTTAATAAATGATGTTTAAAATGAGAATGATAATTGGTGTTGGAAAACATGGTTTCTGTTGTTTCCTCATGCGGCAGTAAAATAAGCTATGATACTTGGAACTTATTTTTCTACAGAAGCAGAAGAATGGGTTCTTTCCTTATCATCATATTCTAAGGAGCAACTTTGTAAACTGCTAAAGCATCACATAAATGTTAGTATTTATTAATAGATAATAAAAATACATATCATTACTTTACCTTTAAAACTATAAGATATCAGCAAAGGATCAGTTTAATTATTAGAAGGTTAAAAATATACCAGTATGCTTATATCTCTTCTTACCTTTCCTGTCCATCCCCTTCATAAATTCTTCTTTCTTCTTGTACCCTTAGTTATACCACAAGGTCAGTCTTTAGCTTTTTCTGTTTTCCTTCCCATGCCCTTTTTCCTTTTTAGGCATGATATACTGTCATAGGTCCAGCCTTGCTGGAGTGAATTTTCAGTCACTATCTTGCATCCAGACTTCTTTTTTAAGCCTATGCCCTACAAGTCTCAGTGTCTGCTGGACAAACTCACCAAGGAAGTTCTGTCAGATTTGAGTCGATTCAAATTCAACCAATATTAACCTGTTTCTCTTTTCTCATACATTTTGTTACTTATTTGATAAAATTCTAAAGATTTTCTACACAGGACACTTAAGTCTTCCAAGAGTGGTATAGGCAAAGTTTCTGGAAGAGAGAAGATGGGCCTTTCATTGGTCACTTCCTCATCTTCTGAATTCCATCAGATTTGCATATTTTTTAGGAGAATTATCACTTTTTATTTGATATCACAATATGAACAAAACTTATTCTGTTTGACTATTGGGGGGGTTTTATTGTGGGAAAATACACATAACACAAAATTTACCATCTTAACCATTTTTAAATGTAAACTTCAGTAGTAGTAAGTATATTCATATTGTTGTGCAAACAATATCCAAAACTTTTTCGTATTGCAAAATTGAAATTTTATACCCATTAAACAATAACTTTCCATTTCTTCATGTTAGTTTATTTGAGAGTATTAATGTCCATCTTATCAAATATTACAATTGCTAAAAAGAATATTATAGTGCTTTTTGTACAGTGGATGCTCAGGAAGATTTGAAATCACCAAAATATAATGAGCATTTTATGATCACCTAATGTATACCAGACTGTATACTAAGCAATGGGGAGAGAGGGGGACAAAACCAAAATGATACAGGTAGGGCTTCCAGGATTTCCAGATTTATAGGAATTAAAGATATGAAAAGCCAATGATTAACATATAACACAATAATAGCAATAATATACCTTGGTTGAGAAACACTGTTATAACAGAAGTTATATATCTGTACTAGGAAACGGCAGAGTATGCTTCACGAAGGAGATAAGCATTATGAAAACAGAAATCTTATATTTTTTTAACTAAAATATCCCTAGAGCTTGGAATCATTCAATAAATATTAAATGCTTATTTAAAATGATTGAAGTGACATCTGAGCTTGGTTTTGTTTTCATAATAGGAGTTCATCGATAAAATGCAATAAAGGCAAGTTTAGGAAAATAAAAACATAAAGATGTTAGGAACATAACTGCATACAAGGGTAATATGAAAGTTAGGTTTGATAATATTTATTAAGGCATGTGGAGAAGAAACAGAGTAACTATGTCAGGAAAGGAGGAGGGTAGGGTAGGAAGAAGGGAGGGAAGGTAGGAAGGAAGAAAATGGATAAGTGAAAACAGCCTCACTGATGGTCTCATTTTCTTCCTTTTCCCAAAGGAAGGAGAGGACAGAATTCTGTTTCTAAAGACCCATTCAGAAGAGTGTGTTTAGGATGTGACCAGGGGAAAAAGGATGGAGAGTGAGCTTGGGATAGGAAGGCAGAAGCAATTCAAGTCCAGAAGCTGGTGAGGAGACTCCCCAAAAGACTGTAAAAGGCATGGATTTTATGACCTGTGGGGACCTTCCTAGTCACTTTTACAACACACTGAGGCTAAATGACCTCATGTACCAAGAACTACATGGGCTACCATGTCCAAGGGAGGCTCAGAAGCAAGATGTCCCCCATATTTAAGAAACTCAGGGGAATTAATCAATGCTCATTTTAGCAAAGATCAATATGGACCAAAGTTGAGGGTTCTTTTTGAGTTTTCATGTATAAGACCCCTGCTCCTGAACACAACTTTTTTTTTTTTTAAAGATTTTATTTGTTTATTTGACAGAGAGAGAGGCAGCCAGAGAGAGAGGGAACACAAGCAGGGGGAGTGGGAGAGGAAGAAGCAGGCTCCTAGCGGAGAATCCTGATGTGGGGCTCGATGCTGTAACGCCAAGGTCATGCCCTGAGCCGAAGGCAGATGCCCAACTACTGAGCCACCCAGGTGCCCCCTGAACACAACTTCTGCATTGTGCTGGGTGGCACAGAGAAAACCCTAAGTGGTTCAAAATAAATTTCCATGCAGCATGGATAGATAGGTGCTTAGAGTAGATTAGTTAGTTTGGATAAATAAAAGGTACACGATACATATTTTCACCCTGTAAGGTAGGATTAAATGCAAAACAAAACAATTGTCTAGAGAAAGGATACTGACATAAGGCATAATAGTCTATGCTTTCAAGCTATTATCAGGGTTAAACATCATGTTATTAAAGGAATTTACAAATAAGATTAAAAGAATAAAAGGAGAACTGGAAAAAAATGTCCAAAGAAGGTAGAGCTAAGTGGGGTGGAAGCGAAGAATGTAAAAAAGGTAAATAGGATGGTGTGATGCTTGATTTTGTATGTCAACTTGACTGGCCACAGGATACCCAGATTAAATATTATTCCTGGGTGTGTTGTGAGGGTGTTTCTGAATGAGATTAATATCTGAATTGGTAGACCGAGTAAATCAGATTGGGGGTGGACATCATCCAATCCATTCAGGGGTTGAATAGAATAAAAGGTGATGGAAGGAGGAATTTGCCTGTTTTTGCCTGCCTCAAGTTAAGCTGGGGCATTCCATCTCATCTTCTCCTACCCTCGGACAGACATCATTGGCTCCCCTGGTTTTCAAGCCTTTGAACTCAGACTGACTTACGCCACTGGCTTTCCTGGGTCTCCAGTTTGCAGCTGGCAGATAATGGAACTTCTTAGCCTCTATAATCACATAAGCCAATTCCTCAAAATCTCTCAGATAGATAGATAAATAGATAGATATAAATATATGGATATATATGCATACATATATACAGAAATATATACATATGAATGTATATATATATACATTTGTGTGTGTATCTATCCTAATATATGTATGTAAATATATATAATATTTGTGTGTGTATATATATCCTAATAACATATTGAGTTCTGTTTCTCTGAAGAACCCTGACTAATACAGATGGTCTCTCTGAAGGTGTGCTCCACAGACAAGCCTTTCTCCACTTCCTCAGTTTGCCCCAGGCCACGCTGTCAAGCTTCCTGGCACTGGAGTGCTTTCAGTACCAGAGAGCCTGGGGTTGGACTACTTAATGCCTTTTCTTCACTTTTAGGTTAAACACCTTAAATATCTTTAGTACCATTTTAGTCATAATAAGAAGATCATTTCCACAGGGGAGTGTCATGAGGCCTAATTAGTACCTGTGGAGAACTCTGTGATCTTACAAGGTAAGGAATGCAACCTGAGAACCAGAATGGACGAAGAGATTGCTTGATTTATTAGAGCTCCAGTCGTCTAACACACTGGAAGGAAATGTGCCTCTCTCCATGGGGACGCTTCCCAAGGGCAGGATTTTATAGTCAACATTTCCCCATTGGAATAGTACCTTTTCATTTCAGCAATGTGTGACGCAGCTGTTGCTGTAGAAAACAGGGTTGCATAAGAACTGGGTTCTAATCCAAATTCATCTGCCAATACCTAGCCTTGCAAAAAAACCATTGATCAACTCACAGCTTTCCATGTCGTTTATTCATCAATAATTTGAGTCTATTGATCTAGATGACATCTAAAGTCCATTTCAAGTTCAGCATATTCATGGTTGAAATTCCTGGTTTTACATTGGACAAATTCAGTTCAATCAGTATCTACTGAGTAGGTTCTGGGTGGCAGCCATAGTGGTAGTTTCTAGGCAAAATCTGCCTCTTTGCACAACTTCAAAGGCACTATCCATATAACAAATAGTGCTAATCCTCACCCTCTTTGCACAACTTCAAAGGCACTATCCATATAACAAATAGTGCAATCCACACCATAGTAGTGTGCAATACTATGGCCCTGGAGACTCAATAATGAAGCAAAGTCACTGAACAGGGAATGGAGAGATGAATTCAGTTGCACTGGTATGGAGTAATCTAAAGCTTTTCCAATGAGGATGTCTGCACTGGATTTTGAAAGATGAATAAACGTTTGCTGGTAGGCAAAGTGGATTAGGGAGGGGTTTGGGGGAAGCATTCTGGTGAGAAAGAAAAAAAACATACAAAAGCATGGAACATAGGTGAAGATTTGCTAGATTATAAACTTCAAGGGGGCACCAAGGTTATGATCCAATACACTCTTATGTGATGATGTGTTTCACTATATAAATATGATTTTTTTCTATTTTCCCAAGCCCCCAAAAGCTGAGATTATTTCTTATTTGCAGTCAAGATTTGTTCAAAATCTCTATATAACAAGATTCGAAGAAGATGACCGAAGCTATAGAGAATCAAGCACAAACAATGCAAGCTAAAGGCTGCTTTGCATTTTTTGACCTGTTTAAGTAAGAAAAAAGAATACAGGATTCCCATGAAGGCATATAACCTCAGAACTGTGAGTTAGCTATGGGGAATTCACAGCGTCTATGCCTTGCTTCTTCCAGAACTTGTCACAAAGAAGTGCAAATAAGGAGACCGGAGAAGCCAGCCAAGTCCTCTCTAAAATTATCCCTGTCATCAGAAACAATTAATACTATGTACAGCACAGTATTGTCCTAGGAATAGGAGCCAAAGGAGTTTAGGGAGATTTGCAGATCATATAATTTTGTAACTGGAGTTTATGGTTGGCACTGGTTGGTGTGTCAAAGCTTAATTGGTGGGAGGATTCCAGGGGGTCCAAAAGAGCTATTCAAGGGGTTCAAACAACATTACTAGAGGAAGGAGATGGTTTATATGTATCTCATATTCTTGGGAAACTTGCATGTTTCATTTCTATCTGGAACTGATCAAGTTTCGCTGACTTAGTGTAACCCTGCATGTGCATGTGTGTATGTGTATGTGTGTCCCTGCATGACTGTGAATGTGTGTGAATTTGTTCCCCTCTCTGCACAATATTCTGTGGGTGCTGAGTAAATGTCAAAACATCACACCCGGCCAACCTTTTCTGGTTGAACTAATGGAACCTCAAATGAATTTACTTATCCTCCTTTGCTCTTATAAACCTTGAGCTCAGTCACACCTGACTTTCTTTATACATTTTAACAAAAGCAA
The DNA here is from genome assembly GCF_017311325.1 of Ursus maritimus. NCBI lineage: Eukaryota > Metazoa > Chordata > Mammalia > Carnivora > Ursidae > Ursus > Ursus maritimus. The sequence goes on from NW_024426996.1 coordinate 64,187,882, forward strand.
AGTCACATTGCAAAGCAAAAGGCTAATGTAAGCAGAGAATGAAAAAGAAAAAAAAAACATTTAAAAAGAAAATGTAGTAATCTGATAGACTAAACCATAATTTTATCCAACTAATATTAGATTATTTCTACTTATTTAGCACATTCTTCTGTGTAATCGAGCAGGGAGAGTTCCACTTTCTCTATTACTGATTTTCAGTCTAAATGAGACATCATGAATGTTTTTTGAAGTAGTGTTAGTGTAGTCTTTTTAAAGTGGGAATAAACATGTTTCATCCTTTTGTCATGGAAAAGTATGAGCTTCATTTTTTTGTTGTTTTATTTTTACATTTGAGGAAAAGGAGGTTTCAGAAGGAAATCAAATTCATTAATAAATCTATCTCCTGGATCCTGGTTGACATTCAGTTTAATAAAAGCTAAGAGTGTGGTTTTCAAGCTCATGAAGAAAGAGCAGAGAAATCAGTATTTGTATTTTTTGGTAGTCATTAAAATTTGAAGCTTCTACAAGTCAGGCTAATTTTGAGATCTGTGCAACTCTGGAAGCTAAGTGAGAATTTCATAAATAATCAGAAGTAGAAAACTCATACGGAAATAAGGAAAGTGTTTTCCAAGCAGAATAAAGGTTTTCAGCAGCGTACGTGCCTGCAGAGTTAGCTCAGCTCATCAGGTTGAAATTCTAGGTAAAGCAACACAAAAATATAGAGCTCATGTTTAGATGGGACACAGAGATTCAAGGAAATCTCCTTGTATTCTAAGAAAACTACAAACAAACATCACCTGCTTCCCCAGATAACTATTCTATACCAGATTCCCTAATGGTCAAAAGAGGTCATGTTGTAAATCTACTCTGAAAGACAGACTGAATCTGGGCATTGACATCAGGATTTGCAGGGAGGAGAGAGTGCCACCTACTGAATCACCACCTTTTAGATGTTTCTTTCAGCACTTTGATTTTCCTTGGAGTTCTACCAACCCTAGAGCGTGACCTTGCTTAGAAACAAAATCTGACCTCATTACAATGCAAGCTTAGCTTTCTGCAGGCACATTACAAAATCAGCCAGAACCCCTCATCTGCAGATTTTCCCCCAAATAGTGCAACACTAAGGGAGAGCCACAAGAAAGACAAGCAAAGGGGCTAAGGAGAACCAAAACAGCAAGAACAGCTGCAAAAGGGGATCAGGCATCTGTGTAATGATATGTTTAGTCACTAAACACAACTATTTTATCTTAAGATAGACTCAAAACCCACTACACATGTTTATGTAAAGTCTTCTTATTCTCAGTCTGCGGAAAGTGCCTGACTAAATGTTTTGTTGGATTGAACTTAATTGTTGACATCTGGAATTGGTTAATTTTAATATTAACCAAAGCATTTGACTAAATAAAATGACATGGGAGAAAGGTATACTCTGAACATTTATTCTGTGATGTTAACGTAGTTAACTCGTACAGTTCAATAGAAAACCTACTGAATTTATTAAATAATTTATAGATAGATAATAATTGTGTACAATATTGATTTTTAACTTAATCTTAAATATTATACTGTATTTTCTCAGTCACACAGGCAAGAGGTCCCATCCGTATAAAAATCTGTATGACAAAGATTCAAATACATCTATCAGGGCAATGGCTCATGGTTGGGCATATTCACTTATTATTAACCATGAGAACATGAAAAAAGAGGAAATGTAAAAATAACCATATGTGTTTTACCATCTCATGCACTTTGGAGTTCCCCATCATCCATTGGAACATCTAACTTACCTCTTATATGTGCCTCATCTTTCATCCACCTCAGGTTGACTAAAAGGAAATATTTTGGAAACCATATTTCCTAAAGAATAGTACAACTAAATATAAAAATTTTAAGTCTAAAGATAGATTTGCATATTAATGTAAAGGAGGGTGTGTTTAGATACAGTTCCTTGTTTTGTGGCAGATACCATTGGTGTCCATAAAAGCATAAGGAATTCAAATAAATTATGTAGGTTGGCCTTGAGAGATTCAGAAGCATCAGCCAGCCTTGAGCCAGACTGAAAAGAAACACTTTAACAGAGCATCTTAACCCAATTAAATAGCTATCCCCAGGCATCTTGCTGTAGTAAGTAATTGAAACCAATGACAAATGTTCTGCTTTCATAAAGGGCATAGTGTTAGGAAAACTTAAACATGTTTCAGTTGTTATTGCTTTTTCCTTTTTCTTTTCTTTTCTTTTTTTTTTTTTTTTTTTTTTTGAGTAAAATGCTTGATAGGAATACTAGACAGGAAGTAGTCGAAAAACAAAACAAAATAAAACAAACAAACAAACAAACAAAAACAAGCATAAGGTTATGTCAGAAAGACATAGAAGACAACCTGAAAGAGCTCCCAATGGTCAAGCTAAAATAATTTGAATAAAATAAGTAACAATGAATTATAATCCACAGTGTAAAATAAATATATGTCCACACTGATATAAATGAATGATTGAATAAATAAATGAATGAAAATTAACGAATTTTCCTCACAGAGTATTGATACAAAATGTAGATTGGACTTAGTAACTCACTTCCAATGAGTAGAGTGTAGAAAGCAAAAATGGTAACTTTACATTAGAAAATCCTGGCAAGTACCACTTACGATCAAAATCAACATGAACAATGATACCATGTTGATATCATGTACCCCCTGGTATGAGGTGATAAGAAGTGTGCTTCACTTCTGTAATATTCCTTCCCAAAACCCATAACACCATTCTAAACATGAGAATATATGCGACAAATCACATTTTAGGAATGTTCTACAAAATACCTGGCTCTTACTGCTCAAAACTATCAAGGTCATGAAAAACTAGGAAAGACTGAGAAAATGTCACAGACCAGATGAAACCAGGAGACATGGCAGCTAAATACAATGTAGTATTCTGGTTGGGTCCTAGGACAGAAGCAAAAGAATAGTATAAAAACAGGAGAAACTTAAATACCTTTGGAGTTTAGCCTTCGGCTCAGGGCGTGATCATGGAATCCTGGGATTGAGCCCCTCATCAGGCTTCCTGCTCCACGGGAAGCTTGCTTCTCTCTCTCACACTCCACTTGCTTGTGTTCCCTCTCTCGCTGTCTCTCTCTGTTGAATAAATAAATAAAATCTTTAAAAATAAAAAAAAGAAAGGAAAAAAAAAGAGTAATACACCAATACTGGTTTCTTAGTTTTGACAAATATACAATGATAATGTAAAATGAAAACATTAGGAGAAACTGAAACTGGATAAGTAGTATAAAGTATAATTTAAACTATCTTTGGAACTTTTTTGTATTATCTAAAATTATTTCAAAATAAAAAAGTATATTCAAAATATTCGAAGAAAACATTCTTGTGAAAAAGTTTTTTGAGTCTCTGGATCCTAAGATACATAATTCTTGTGGCTGTTCGGTACTTTTAAAAGTATTTGTTGGATTTCATTGCTATGCATCCTCTTTGTACACAGATAACATAAAGAATTGAAGTAGGTATTATCTGGATAAGAGATGATGTTGATTGAAAGTGGTGAAAAATGGTTCACTTCTGGATATATTTTGAAGATAAAATCAGCAGGTTTGTGGAAGTAGTAGAAGGTATGGAGGAAACTGCTCATTCAAGGGTTCCTCCATGGTTTTGAGCCTGAGAACCTGGAAGAATGGTATGACCATTAATTGAGATGAGAAAGAGTTCAAGAGGAGCAGTTTTCTGAGGAGGAAACAGGGATCATGACGTAGATTTGGACATATTATCTTAGTATATTAGGCTTAAGATACCTATTTAAGCAATATATTGAACACTTTAAGTATATATTTTACAGGAGAAATCCAAGCTAGGGATATAAACTTGGGAGTCATTAACATATAGATAAGAACAAATGATAACAGCAAGGAAGTGAGTTAGGAAAGCAAAGACAAGTGGTCCCTGAGTTCCTCCAACATTAAGAGATAAGGTAGATGAGGGGATCTAGAAGGGATCAATGAGACAAGAAGAACAAGGTGACAGTTTCCAGGCTATGGCACAGGGAGGGGAGCCCAGGTAGCCTCAGTGGACAACCTGAGTTATAGAGACAGTGCTGTAAGTTCAAGGGGACAAAGGTAGAAGGGTTCATGTAACAGTTTCAAAGAGGAGAGTTCTAGAGAGAAAACTGTATTTGCCCTTTCCCAGTATTCAACACAGAAAAAATCAGGACATACACATGAGGAACCTAATAAAGGCTGGAGAAAGAACCCATCTGAGAGGATTAGAGGGAACAGTGCCTGGCACTCATAAGAAGCTGGGAATAGTGCCTATTTCTAATAACCAGGTTGGGGGAAAAATTAAAAAAAAAAACTGTAATGCATACAGCATTGGATGGAGTACTCAGAAGAGTTTGTGTCAGTTGTAAAGAATAATTGTTCCTAGACCAAATACTGCCTAAGAGAACTTAAATGTAAAACTGGAAAAATTCAACTGTTTCCAAGTAAATAAATTGTGTACTAATATAGAGCACAAGGATATTTATAGAACTACAATAAGAGAAAAAAAAATCAGAACCATCAAGAGAAAATTCATGTATGGCACCAAATCAAAAATAAGAAGGCATTCAAAGAAGCAGAAAAACATGACCTGTACTAAAGAGAAAAATCAATCAATTGAAACTGACACAGATGTGACACAGATGTTAGAATTAGCAGACAAGGATATTAAAACAATTATAAATGTACTCCATATGTTCACAAAGCTAAAGGAAGAATTGAACATGTGAAGTGGAGATGTAGAATACATATAAAAAAAAAAAAAGACCCAAGTCAGACTCTACAGATAAAAATTACAGTGTGTGAGATTAAAAATATACTTTATGGGATTAATGGGAAATTACACCCTGAAGAAGAAAAAATAGTAAACTTAAATACATACCAATAAGAAGTATTCATAAAGAATGCAGAGATAAAAACAGAATGAAAAAATAAACATTGACTGGCCTAACATGTTCATGAGTTCTTGGAAGAGAGAACGGGGCACAAAAAATTATTTGTGGCAATAATGGCCACAAGTTTTCCCAATTTGAAGATAATTATAAAGCAGCATATCCATGAGGCTCAACAAACCCCAAGCAAAAATTATTAAAAAAAAAAACAACTTGAAGAAAACACACCAAAACATATCATGATCAAATTGTTTACAACCAATGGTAAAGAGAAATCAGCCAGAGACACATATGAATTTTCAAAGCCAAGAAAAACCTAAGGAGAAATAATAACTGACTATAATATGATAGCCTGGGTGGGATCCTCAAACAGTAAAAAGACATAAGTAATAACTAAGGAAATATGAAAATACTATTGACATTAGTTAATATTAATATGTCAATATTAGTTCAATAATTGTAACAAATTTACCATATAAATGAAAGATGTGAATAACAGAAGAAACTGAGTACACAGTATATGGAAACACTATCTCAGCAATTTTTTGGTAATTCTAAAAATAAAAAGTTTATCTTTGAAAAAATATATATAGAAGAACAAAAATAGAGATAATAGCAGATATCTTGTCAGAAACAATATTAGTGAGAAGACTAGATAATATATTGAAAGAAAAACTATCATCAACCTAGAATTTTATACATAATAAAGTCTTTTAAAAATAACTATAGACTAGATAATTTTTCAGTCATATAAAAGACTGAAATAATTCAATACTAGCAGATCCTAATGATAAGAAAAGTTAAGTTAAAAGAAGTACTTCAAGCAAAAAGAAAAGGAGACTAGAAGAAAATGAAGATCTAGAATAAGGAATTAAGAGCCTGAGAAATGGTAGCCACTGGTTAAATATATAAGATATTATTCTTATAAATTATATTTCATCGAAAGTAATTAACTGTGGTGTGAAAAATACATTTACATAAAAGCAGAATTATAAAGTCAAAAGCTGGCTATTTGATAAGATCAATAAAATTGATGAAATCTAGACAGATTAATAAGGAAAAGAGAAGACACGAAATTACATACCAGAAATAAAGATGATATTACAATCAGTTCAACAGAAACTAAAATGGTAATGAAAAGTTTGAACAATTTTACACCAATAAACACATTAACGGGCAAAATGGACCACTTATTTTAAAGGTACAAACTATCAATATCAAGCAAGGAGAAAGAGATAACCTGAACAGTTCTTTAAGCAGCTGACTTACTTAAATTGTAAATTTGTCATTATGAAGAAAAAAACCCCAGGCCAAGATGGCATTATTGGTGAATTCTTCTAAGCACTAAGGGAAATAACAGCAAATCTACATAAATTCTTTCAAAAAATTGAAAATGAAGGAATACTTCATAACTCATTCTATGATGTCAGAAGTACCATGGTTCAAAAATGAGAGAGACATCGAAGGAGAAAAAAACTGCAGACCAAAATCTGCAATGAATTTTGATGCAAAAGAAGTTATTTTTAAAAAATTTAGAAAATAGAATCCAGAGATGCCTGGGTGGCTCAGTTGGTTAAGCATCCAATTCTTGATTTCAGCTCAGGTCATGATCTCAGAGTTGTGAGATAGAGCCCCGTATCAGGCTCCACACTCAGCTGTCTGCTTAAGATTCTTTTTCCCTCTCCCTCTGTCCCTCCCCCTCTCACCCTCTCAAGAAAAAAAAAAAGTAAAGATAAAAAGAGAAGGAAGGAAGGAAGGAAGGAAGGAAGGAAGGAAAGAAAGAAAGAAAGAAAGAAAGAAAGAAAGAAAGAAAGAAAGAAAGAAAGAAAGAAAATATAGAATCCAGTAACACGTGAAAGAATAATATTTCATGACCAAGTGGGGCTTATCCAAAAATGCAAAAATTGGTTTATTATTTTAAAAATCAATTTAAATTACCATTTTAACAAACTAAAAACAAAAAACACAATTAAAAGCAAATAAATAAACACACAAAAACAGCACAATCATCTTAATACATTAAAAAAATCATTTGATGGGTTTCAACATCCATTATTGATTAAATAAAAACTCTCAGCAATGAAAGGAACCTCTGGAATTTGATAAAGGGTATCTAAGAAAATTCTTTAGTATCTAAGAAAATTAATATCACAATTAATATTGAAAAACTAAATGTTTTACCTCTAAGTTTAGGAATAAGACAAAGGTGCCACTTTCTATTCAATATGTTACTGTGGGTTTGACCCAGCATAACATGGGAATAGAAAAAATACGAAGATATCCGGACTAGAAAGGAAGAGCAAATCCCAGTTGGCATGGTCATCTATGTAGAAAATATATAAACTGCCAAAAAGTTACTAGAACTAATAAGTCAGTTGAACAAGGTACAGTGTATGCAATCAAGAAACAGTGATCAACTGTATTTAAGTATATACATGTGTATATAGATAAGCAAGAAATAGTCAAAAATTTAAATTCAATAATCATACCATTTAGAATAGTATGAAAACATTAAATATATAGAGGTAAATTTGTGAAAATATGTGGCATAACTGTACATGGTAATTATAAAACATTGTTGAGGTAAATTAAAGGTGCCCTAAATAAAAGGAGATGCATATATCCCCCACTTTTTCAGAAGTTCACGTCAGGCTGTTTTGCTTTTATGAAAGACCTATATCAGTATGGTAATGACTTTTTTGATAAAAACAAAAATTCTCTTTGGATTTCTTTCAGTTAGCAAAAACCTAATATAGGTCTTTTGTAAAAGTGAAGTGGCCTAATGCGAACTTTTAAAAAGAGGGGATACTCTTCACTTGAGGCCATTTTGGCTTACGAAAGGCTTCATAGGGACCCTCTGCTTTTGGATAGAAGAGGAAACCGCTATATAGTATGTTCATGTTTCTAAAGACTCAGTATTGTGATAATATCAATTTTCCCCAAATTGAACAATAGATTTAATATAATCGCAATCAAAATCTCAGCAAATATACAAATTGACATTACTTCTATGATTCAATGTAAAAGTCTATGTAATAAAACGTAATGTAAAGAATAGTCAAAATGACTTTGGAAGGGAAGGTGTCAAAACTGATTATAAAGCTATACTAATCAAGATAGTTCAGTATTGGTATAAAGATAAATAAGTTAATGGAACAAAATAGAGTCAGAAATATATGGATATATGGCAAACACATGGAGAACTGATTTTTAAGACAAAGGTACAAAGACCATTCAGGGCAAAAAGTGTCGTCTTTTCAAAAAATATTGCTGGACAATGGATATTCATGTGCCCCTGAATGAACTTCAATCTATACTTTGTATCACATAAAAAAATTAACTAAATATGAATCATAGGCCTAAATATTAAAACTAAAACTATAAAACTTCAAAGAAAAAAGCAAAAGAGAAAAATCTATGACTTTTGAAAGGAAAAGATTTCTTATATACAACACCGCAAGGAGGATCTATATAAGGAAAATTGACATATTGTACTTCATCCAACATTTAAAAACTTCTTTTCCTTGAAGGTCACTGTTCAGAAAATGAAAACAGAAATTAGAGATTAGGAGAACTTTTTGCCAATTATATACACTGGTAAAAGACTATATCTAGACTATATAACAACTCTCCAAACTCAACAATAAAACAAACAAGCCGATAACAAATGGGAAAAAAGATGAAATAGATATTTCACCACTGAAGAAAATAAGGATGGCAAATAAGCACATGAAAAGATGTTCCAAAGGATTTGTTATTAGATACATTCAAATTAAATCCATGAGATAAAACTACACATATATTAGAAAGGCTAAAATGTAAAAGACTGACCTTATGAAATGCTGTGAGAATACAGAACAAATGAAATTTCATACAGTGCTGTTGAGAATGTAAAATGCTTAAATCATGTTAAGAAAAGTTGCATTTTCCTAAAAATTAAATATATATACCTACTATGTAATCATCCTACTGCTAGGCATTTATTTACCTAAGAGAATGGAAAGCATAGGTTCATACAAACACTTGTATTTGAATATTCACAGCATCTTTATCTACCAGAGTTAAAAACCAGAATTAACCCATCCGCCCATTAGAGATGAATGGGTAAAGCAATTGCGGTACATCCATACAATGGACTAAACATTAAAAAGGACTGAGCTATTGAAACATATGAAAACGTGGATGATTTTCAAAGAAAATCACATTGAATGAAAGACTACAAAAGACTAAATACTACATAACTCCATTCATGTAAACTCTAGAAAATGCAATTGATTTTTATTGACAGAGCAGACCAAAGGGTGCTTGGTGAGGGGGGGCACTGACATGACATGCACACCGGGTACCTTTGGGGATGATGGGTGTGCGCATTATCTTTGTTGTGGTGCTGGTTTCAGGGTGATAAGTACGTGTCAAAACTTGCAAAAATATATACTTTTTAAATGTATGTAATTTATTGTTTGTCAATCGTACCAATCAATAAAGCTGTTAAAAGACAGTACCTAGCACATGATAATTGCACAGGAAATTGATAAATAAATGAATCGGTGAAGTAATGGATGGGTCAGCACTATTTGTAGAATAGTTAAAGCAGGTGAAACATAACCACATCATATAACAAAATGATTCTTGGGAAATCATTGACTTATCAATCATTACCACCTCTCAAAAATCTGATAAACTGTACCTAAATAAATGGAAAACATATTTTTTCTTTATAGCAGTATGAATGCTGACCCCCTATAAAGCAGAATTATGAAGTGACAAGGGAAAGAAAATAAATCTCCTTCTGGTTATTTTAGTGTTAAGGGAAATATGTTAATTCTGAACAAATGAGCAATGTATATATAGTGTTCACAAGAACTCTTGTTAGTAAGTATATGCATAATCAGTTAAAGAAAATCTACTATTTGCCAACTATTTTAAAAAGTTTCCTGTTTCTTAAAATCCATAATACAATAACTGGGGAGGATCATTTTTATTACGTGGAGATTGTTCACTTTACAAGAAAGTTCACAGAGGAATTATTGAAATATCAGAGTTTACCGGTGCATTCAACTGTTAGTTATCAGATCGTTAACTACTTTATAGGATGAGGTTAAGTCGGAGAGAAAATGAAGTTAATACACAAGAATGGAGTATTGGAACTACTTTGAATTGACTGTACACCAGAAATAAGATTTTTAAATCTTGGAAAAAAAATAAGTCAATGGAAAAATATTCAACGAAAATTCAGATTACAGTACATTTTAAGATGATATCTGTAGTGGGTTATAGTATGAAGGGGTACAAGAGCAGAGGATGTTTGGACCAAAGATGTCAGTATGCTGACAAAGATTTGGCAAATTGAATATATATCCTATTTCATCAAATATATTCAGATAAGAACCACCAGTGCCTCTCATGCCAAATAAAGGGCACACGTGAGGAAATATGTGAGCAGCACCTCAAACCTAATGCTGATTTTTTCTAGGCATTCTTAGACTACCTTGGCCCTGGCAAGTACGTCTTCATGGAACCAAGGGAAACTAGAGCTGATAAGGCAAGGACGTTTCTTTCATCATCATTTGCTGTTGTGGCCCAAGCTAAGTGATCTGTGAAACTGTGCTGGGTATTCATCTGTGACCTCAATAATCTATGTTAATTGTGATATGTAAGTATAGTTTCCCATTAGTATGCAAGTCAGAGAACCAGGCCTTTTTATTTCACTTGGTAAAAAAGTGAGATGCAGCTATGTAGCAACCATGTTGCTGGATCTTACAGACCCCCCATTCTGCTATAATGATCCCACTATATATAACTAGAAAGAGCCAGGAGGAATCTCATTTGTGTTCACAGATAAATCTTTTCAGAAATCACAGATAAAACAAGCAAGTTAGTAAGCAAACCCCAAATACCTATTCTCTTAATCCATTTTCCCTTCATTGGAAACCAGTATATTAATTGGTCACTGCTGACATTCTCATTGGTAACACTCCCCACACACATTGATGATGAATCACCAGTGGTATATGGTGGTAATACCACTATATACTACCAACTTTGACCAGACACTCCATATACCAGAGAGTACTCTCCTACCATATCAGGCATCAGTGTTTTTCTGTTGCACACTATATTTCACAACTCTCTGGTAATGTGTCATGGTTTGGAAAGGTCAAGGCAATGTTGTGTTTTGCTCATCCAGCCAGTCAACATGTAGAGAACCTTCTACTGGATGACAAGGTTACAATGGGTAGCTAAAACAGGTCATGTTCTATGAGACTCTCAGTAGGTGAGTATCACACATTAGAGGCAAGTATCTTGTCCTGCTAGGAAAGACCATGAGGTAGGGACTATACTGTGCAAAGCTTCACCCTAGGAACAATGGAAAATCATGAAAGTATTACAGGAAATACATGGTCATATTTACTTTATGAAAAAGTTCTCCCTGCTTGAAGTGGGGAAAACAGAATATATGCAGGGAAGCAGTTAGCCTCTTGCCTAAGCCTGCATAAGGTAGAGAGAAATGCATCAATCTGAGTTTCAGCGCGAAACAAAAAAATCAACAACATGGTGACAAATTGAATTTGGGTAATGAAGGATGGCAAGATGTTAGGAATGACCCTCATGCTTCTCACTTTCTCTGACAAAGGAAGGAGAACCTCTTGGTGTCACAACCCTTATAGGATCCCAAAGCACTGCCTTCTGTTCATCAAAATATTATTTTTTTAAAAGGAAGTCACTATTCATTGATTCCTTCTTATGTGTCAAAGTTGTGTTACATTTCTTAACCTGAAATAATGCATTGAATTCTCTGAACAATTCTGTGAGCTAAGTGCTCACTATGCTTCCCAATACAATGGTAAGGAAAGTGAGGGACTGAACGTTGAGTAAACGTGTCCAAGGCTTTTCAGCTGGGATGGGTCAGAGCTGGACTTGATAGCTTGGTAATGTAATTCCGGAGGTCTTGTTCTTAAAAGCAGTGAAACTGCTTTCTCGATTGTACTTATTCTCTCTTTATTTAATGCAGATATAAATCCATGGAAGGGTGTGTGTGAATGTGTGTGTGTGTTTCCTTTGTGCATGGAGTTATTTGTGATACATATGTGTTTGTCACATGTGTGTTATTGTACATAGATGTGTAACTGTGTGCTGAGCACATTCATGTGTGGAGGTATCTATCTGTGTTATGTATATGTATTTGTATCTTGACTGTATGTTTGGGGATGGTGTGTGGTGATATCTGTGCATGTATGCATATGATAGGCTAAGTGATAAATCATTTTACTCTGACAAGGAAGCTTTTATTCCCAAGTAGGCCTGTGATGCCCTGATCCTTTTTTCATTAACAGAGTCTTTTTCCATTTGGAGTAAAGTGCAAATTATTTCAAGGAAGATAATCTCTCAGGTCTCTAGCATTATACTAAGTTATTTTTATTGTATCATTTCTGAAATATTTATATGTTTAAAGCTCTTTTATAATGTAAAGCAAAAACAAGTTTATAAATTAAATGCAAAGAAAAAATATCTAAAAGTAACAGCATTAATGTATTGTGATGGATGACGTTGTTTTGCTGAAACTAAATTCCTGTAATATGAATGTGACATTGATGTGCCATGGCACAGTTTGTGCTTTTTAAAAAGCAGCATATATAAAATTCCTCCATCATTTCCACTCTCCACAATATCGTGAACTGTTTTTCCACTTGATGAGCCTTAATGTAAATTGGCCTACATTTTGCATTAAAGCAATGTTTACGTATTAAATCATTTTCTTCCTTTTTTCTCCTTCTCATTAGCACACAATAATTAAAATAGCATTATATAAAAACAATGCTGACACTAAAAATTCTTGTATTAACCAATTATAAGTTGATATGTTCTTACAATACATTGTATTTATTTATATCATCCAAGTGATATATAAAACTTAAAAAAATTTTTTTTAGACTTCTTGAAGCTCTTTTTAGAAACAATGCCATAAGATTTTGTGACCCAATCAAGGCTCCTTAGTATCTCACACAAATAAGTTTCTCTTTGACAGTACCACCATTCTGTAAACAGCCTCAGATCCATTAGAATCCCAGGAGGAGCATAGGTTGGCCTTAAGCTGTCCCCTGCCCCTACCACTACCACCACCAAGCTAAAACAGTCAAAACAATTTTCTCCATAATTATACAGATGTAACAGCTATGATCGTTTCCTGCATAGCCTTCAGTTGAATAATACAATTTTCATTCATTCGTTGCTTCCACAAACATATGTTTTTCAGGCTCTTTGCTTGGCACTGGAAATAACAAAGATGGATGAGGTACAGTTTCTGCCTCAGGGAACTTAGAATATCTCTAGATGTAAGAGACAGAGAAATCTTACCCAGTCTCAGTGTCCAGGGAGAGTGTCCTGGAAGACATAACTTGTGATGGTTAAATTCTGAAAGATAAGCAGCAGAGAGAGACTGAAGGAGGAGCATTTTGAGCAACAGAAGCAGCAAGTGACAAGGGAACTAAAAGTAGTTGAGTTTGTCTGGATAAGAGTGTGGGGAGAGGGTGATGAAAAAGGCCATGTCATGAAGTGCTTTCCATGCCAAGTTTAGGAGTTTGGTCTTTTGCTCTGAAAACCATGGAAAAGCCTGAGTATCAAACAGATCAGGCCACATAGGTAATAAGTATTTTGACAGTTCAATGAAGGAACAGTATGAAAGAGATGGGGGTAGAGGTGGAGCATAGCCGGGATTAGGGAAACCAGTTGGTAGAATGAAGAGGAAATATGATGGTGGTGTCAGCTAGATAGTGATAACACAAGGAGAGTATATATGAGACTGAAAATTTATAAAAAGATGCAATTTTGTTTGAACTTGCTGAAGAAGTTGAAAACATTCTTTTTTTTTTTAAGTCAAAGACGAGGCTCTAGTTTTTGGCTTGGACATCAACAGGGATAGAGAGTAATAAACATCGAGTGCTTCATATATGCCACACACCAGAATGAATGTTTTACATTTATTATTTCACTTAATCTTTATACTGCTTTAAGGTCAACTGTGTTACCTCTCTCTCTCTTTTTTTTTAAGTTGAAGATCCTGACAACTCAGAGTGATTTCACCACTTGCCAATCTCATTCCCTGAGCTTAAACACACACACACACACACACACACACACACACACACACACACAAAGTGGGGGGGCGCCTGGGTGGCGCAGTCATTAAGCGTCTGCCTTCGGCTCAGGGCGTGATCCCGGAGTTCTGGGATCGAGCCCCACGGCAGGCTCCTCCACTGGGAGCCTGCTTCTTCCTCTCCCACTCCCCCTGCTTGTGTTCCCTCTCTCGCTGGCTGTCTCTCTCTCTGTCAAATAAATAAATAAAATATTTTTTTAAAAAAAGAACACAAAAGGAGCAATAGTCATTTGGGAATGAAGATGAGTTTAATTTTGAACAGGTTGATTCTGAGTCATGCATTAAGAAAGACACAGAGATGCACAACTCCAGGGAGCACCATTCACAAAGGCCATGACCAGTGCACTCTGGAGTCATATACCTGCGAATGACTAAATTTAGTATGCAGTTGTATATGCATGTCTGGAGTTCAGCATAAAGGACTAGGCTATAGATTTATATTTGGGACATGAGGTTATAGTCTCTGGAAGACAAAACACACTCAATAAATATTTATTGGATAGATGTCAAATTGATGATAATTGAAGCCTTGAGTATGAGTGAGATCATTCTAGAAGCATGCATAGTGAAGAGGGTTGTAATACATAAACATTTCACAACTAGGCAATAGAGGGAAATGCCATGAAAGAGATTATGAAGAATTAACCAGAGCAGTAAGAAGCAAATCTATTGTGTGTTTCAGATATAAAAGGAAGGGAAGTTTTCATAAGAAGCGTCTGGTCACCAAGGTCAAATGCTTCCAAAAGACAAGGAAGATGAAAATGGAGCTGGAAACTGAACATGGGATTCAGTGGCAAGGAGGTCTGAGAATAATCTTTTTTTTTTTTTTTTTAAAGAGAGAGAGAGAGAGAACAAGAGGGAAGGAGGGTCAGAGAGAGAGAGGGAGAAGCAGACTCTCTGCTGAACAGGGATCCCAATGTGGGGCTTGATCCCAGGACCCTGCGATCATGACCTGAGCCAAAGGCAGACGCTCAACCAACTGAGCCAACCAGGTGTGCCTGAGAATAATCTTGATGCAGGAAGAGGAGTCCGGGCTTAGAAGAGGCTGAGAGAATCTACATATTGGGGGCTTGTTTGAATTTAGTATTTTTCACTTGTTTCAGATCATAAATGATTCTAGGGAGATTTTACCACCTAGTAAGTCTCTGTCAAGTCAAGGCCTCTGGTATTCTGTCACAACAGAAATTTGCCAGAGACAATCTCACTTTTTGAATTTAAAGTTGGACTTAGTGTATGATTATACAGTTTCAAACTCTACAATGGTCACATATTTGGGGGGGGGGGAAGTGCCATGAAAATCTGAGCAATTCAAATAGTCTGCCCTCATTGCCTTAAGAAAAATGAAGCTCAAAAAGTTCTATCCCAAGCATTGCAACTAGACTTCTGCCATTTTCTCTAAAGCATATTTTCTTATTAGGTTCAAATATTTGTTGTGTTTAAGCATTGTTCAAGCAACCTTAATTTTTCTGGAAATAATCCAAGAATATACAAGTTTTTAAAAAGTGATAAACATACTCAGAAGTACAAAATGAAGGGAAAACACATATTTTTGAGAACCACATGCTAATACAACACTTTTAAGCCATATGGACTTTGCTCAGATATATTTTTCCTTTCCCAGCTGGTTGTTAGCAAGAATTAGAGCCTTACAGGTCTTCTGTTCACACAATAAACAAATGATTCAGAGTTCATTTTCATAATCAAAGAAACTTTAAATTGACAAAAAGATGCAAAATGGTTGGATGGTTTTACTAGTTACTAACATCTCAAGTTATCACCTTATCCATCTTCCCATTTGAGACAGAGACAGCACCGCTGGGAGAACTAAGAACCTTGAACAAACAGATCCAGATACGACCAAGGCCTCAACCCTGAAGCTGAAGTGTGATCTCCAGACTGAATGAACTATGCCTTGGTCCCTGGGTCACCATCAGCCTCAATCTTAATCAATCCAGTAACTTGGGGCATCGAATAAGCTAACTCTTCCCAATTACACTTGGAAAGCCTAGTGACTATAGCTTCTTTCCAGAATTTTACTAACAATGATATCTGACAGCCACGTAGGCTTTCTAAATTTTTATCACCTTTTCCTTCCATTATCTCCCCTTCCCACAATGTAGCAAAATGAATGGAAGAGACATGATTTTTCTCTGGGATAGATGAGGAGATGAGATGAGAGATGAAGAGATACATTCAAAGTTATACAATTAATTAATAAGTGGCAGAACCAAGTTTATAACCTGTCTCTCTTAACCCTCTGAAGTAGATTAGGCAACTACCCATTGTAAGGAAGTCTGAGTAAGAGAGTAGAAGTCTCCATGCTGATTTTTAGATTTCTGAGGAATTAAGGCAGAAATATTTTTTCTCTTATGAGGAAGATAAAAGGTGAATATAGATTCTTTGCAACTTCTGTCATTGAGAGTACAGTCTAATTTTTTTCCTTGTGAATTTGGGATGCCCTTGGTAACTTGCTTGAAAAACAGAATGTGGTAAAAGTGGTATTCTGGAATTCTGAGGGTAGGTCATAAGAACCTGTGCAGCTTCCGTCTATTCCTCTTGGAATGCTCACCATGAGAGAAGTCAATTGTCACATAAGAAGTTCTGAGAACACCATTCTTTAGGGAAGCCCAAGCTGGCTATGTGAAGAGGCTGCACGGAGAGAGGATACCAGCTTGCCCCAATTGTCTCAGACATACCAACCCAGGGACCAGAATTTTGAATTAAGATGCACTCTTGGACATTTTAGCCCCAGGAGACACAATATAGAGAAGAACTGAAGCATGCACCTGATAAAACAGAGGTTTTTACATATGGCCCTCATTGATCTATCCCAGGTAAATCCACTTGAATCACACTCACTGACTCCCAGTCACCAGGAAGCAGGAATGAGACATTCCCATTCTAACCTATCTGAATTGTGAGTGTAATAAAATGGATGTTTTACACTACTAAAGTTTGAGGTGTTTTTTTATGCAGCAATAGATGAACATAACATCTTAGGTAAAGCCTTTCCTATGACTTCATGATTGAGTATCCTTCAAAATCAGAATTGTCAGTCATGGAAACAACACAGGAAAATACAGTTATCTAGAACTCTTCGGGAACAAGTTCATGTGGATGATGGAATGATTGCACTTCAAAAGATGGAGGTGATCAAGCTTTCAAATGCTTGGGACATTGTATTTTAACTGTTTAATGTGAATAGTTATACGTACAATTTCTTATAGATTAAAAAAATACATAGTGAACACTTAACTTTGTGCCAGACTTTATGCTCAGCACTTGGTAAGAGTCTTATACTAGACAGATATAGCCCTTGTGTCCACAAAATTTACAGATTCGTGGGGGAAGCAGAGACACTAAGCTATCTACCTTAAGTTACAAAGAAGGTAAGCTATAGAGCTAGGTTTCCGACCCAGGTCTGTCTGACTCCCAAGTTCATGGGAAGACATTTTGCAAGATGGTATAGCTGAGATCAATGGCCCAGTCTCATGCTTTGCTTTTATCCCTCCTTTAACATCATTTTAAGTATCGTCTCTGAAAAACAGTTGCACTGAAAAATTACATATTTATATGTCTTTAACCTTCTAAATAAGACAAACTGAGTTGCATTGAAGGAATGAATTTTACTTGTGTTTCTGCATGGTCATAGCTAGGATTTAATCAACAAATCCAAGTGAAATAAACTGTAGTCATTTAAGATGGCATCAGTGATAATAATAATGATTCCTTATACTTTTCTGGTGCTTTCATCTGAGGATTGCAAAAGGCTTTACAGACATTAATTAAGCCTTACAGGATTTCGATGAAGTCATGAAGCAGTTTAATTACTGTAATATATTGAGATTTTAAATAAAGCAAAGCAACTTTGGAATCAGATTTTCTTTTCAGAATCACTCTTCTTTGCTCTTGGTAGCATGGACCTAATAGTTTAAGAATGACTTTTGTATTCCTTTATTTGTTTCTCAGGTTTTTGAGAAATCGTGACACCATAATGTATTCCTTTTTCATACTGGAAGACACAGGATAGTGACGTTGTATATCTCATGGGAATTAACTGATCAACCAACACATATTTCATGCTTAATAAGTACTGGGCAGCACTGTGCTATCTACTCAAGAGAACAAAGAGTATAATACCCATCCTCAAAGAGCTCCCAACTCAGCGGGAAAACATACAAATAAAATACAGTGTGATTAGAGCTGTGATAGAGCTATACATAAAGTATTATTCCAGCATGTAGGAGTGTATCTAACTCTGAAAAATAATAGCTAATACCATACAGAGCTTATTTTCTACCCTTCTAGGACTTCACATATAGTAACTGCTTATTTTTCACAACAATCCTGATATGTAGGCATCATTATTTTCCTAATTTTACAAACAGAAAACCGAAGCATAGAGAGATTGGATGACTTGCCCAAGCTCACTTAGCTAAGATGTGGATTAGAAAACTCAATGACATTAAATAATTGCTTGAGTGGGAGTTCAAGAAAAAATAACTGAAAGGAAAGGAGGTATTGATTATAGACAGAAATTGGCAAAAACAGAGAGAGAGGTAGGGAGGGAGAGGAAGACAGAGAGAGAGAGAGCAACTGGTGTAAATCACAGAGTATAAGCACATGAGAGGCTGAAGTGATGTGGAAGATATTTTTGGTGAAGGACTTAGAAGATGTGAGAGGTCAGTATGTTGGTTAAATCTGTTCTGTTCATGTTGAGGGTCAAAAATGATGACTAAAGTGATAGTGAAAAGGAATGTTCATCTATAAATGGAAAGGAAGGACTGAAATGATAAATGACAACACCAAAAAGGAGAAGTAGATGATGATGTCTGATAATATGAACATTAAAGAAGTTGGAGTCTTTCTTTTCAAAGATTTATTTATTTATTTATTTGAGAGAGAGAATGAGCAAGAGGGGCAGAGGGAGAGAGAATCTGAAGGAGACTCAGTACTGAGCACAGAGCCCTACGTGGGGCTTGATCTTATGATCCTGAGACCAGACCTGAGCCAAAACCAAGAGTTGGCTGCTTAACCAACTCTTCCACCCAGGCACCCCAAGAAATTGGAGTCTTTGAAGGAGGAAAATGGTTTGAAAGAAACAATGGGGCGTTAGGAGGGAATAGACACCATTTAAATGTCACAAGGTATATAGAATTGGGAGAAATCTAGTCTGTGGCTGAGAGAAGTGGGGAACAGCTTTCTCAGGGGGCATCTTTCGGTTACAGAACAAAAGGAAAAGAGCATTCAGAGAAAGCAAAAAGAATAAGGGGCACCTGGGTGGCACAGTCGTTAAGTGTCTGCCTTGGCTCAGGGCATGATCCCAGCGTTCTGGGATCGAGCCCCACATCAGGCTCCTCCGCTAGGAGCCTGTTTCTCCCTCTCCCACTCCCCCTGCTTGTGTTCCCTCTCTTGCTGGCTGTCTCTCTGTCA
Source organism: Ursus maritimus (assembly GCF_017311325.1). Classification (NCBI taxonomy): domain Eukaryota; kingdom Metazoa; phylum Chordata; class Mammalia; order Carnivora; family Ursidae; genus Ursus; species Ursus maritimus. The sequence continues at coordinate 64,207,374 of NW_024426996.1, forward strand.
AATAACTAAATAAAATCTTTAAAAAAAAAAAAAGACAGAAAAAATAAGAAAAAAAGAAAGAAAGACAGGAAGAAAGAATGAATATATACTGCAGTCCTGTTAAAAACTCAGTAAGAAATGAGTACTGGGCACTGAATGATACTACATGCCGGACAGTACTGAGTGAAAATGACTCGATAGTAACTATTTCTTCTAATTATCTACTGCTGTGTAACAAGTCACTAAAAAATAACAGTGGCTTAACAATGACAATAATTATATTTCAAGGTTTCTATGGATCAGGAATTTGGGAAAGGCTCAGCTAGGCAGTTCTGGCTCTAGTCACTCAGGAGGTTGTTATCAGAAGTGGGTGTTAGGGGGAGCCTGGGTGGCTTAGTGGTTAAGCATCTGCCTTTGGCTCAGGGTGTGATCCCAGGGTCCTGGGATCAAGCCCCACATTGGGATCCCTGCTCTGCTGGGAGCCTGCTTCTTCCTCTCCCATTCCCCCTGCTTGTGTTCCCTCTCGATGGCTGTGTCTCTGTCAAATAAATAAAATCTTAAAAAAAAAAAAAAAAGAAGAAGTGGGTGTTAGGACAACAGGGAGCTGAAGAAGCCAGAAGCTACATGGGCATCTCTCTTCAGGCAGTTTCACTATCTTCCCATTGCACTTAGTTGCTCCTTGTAGGCTGGTTTGAGCTTCCTCACAGCATGGTGATTCGAAGCCAGACTGCTAAGATGGTTTCTCAGGGCTCCAGAGGTAAGTGCCCCAAGAGAACCAGGCCAAACCTAAGTTGCCTTTGTAGCCTAGCCTCAGAAGTCATGTAGCATAATTTTTGTCATAGTCACCAGCCCATCGAGATTCAAGGAAAGGGAACTGAGACCCCACCTCTTAATGGGAGGAGTGTCAAAACCGCATTGGAAGAAGAGCATGTGTGTTGGGAGATATTGTTGGAAAATACAATCTGTCATTTTTGGAAAATACAATCTGCCTCAAGTATGGACCCAAAACAGACTAAACTCAGTATAAGAAGCCTGGTAATGTCTTGAAGTCCTCATAACAATTGCTTCCTCCCCTACCTCTCCATCCCCCATGTTGAGGGCCTATAGCAGGATAAATCCTAGTGCAACTCACTACTTGATATTTGTAATACACATCACAGAACAGGAATGAAGTCATGAAGGAAGTAAAATCACTTCCAATAAATGAATTACTTTTTTCATAATGGTTTTATGAATATGAGGAATCTTATTTTTATAGGGCTATTTTTGAACACCTTGATCACAAAAGAGATTAGTTCGTTTGAGGAAATGATAGAAGATCTTTGTGGTTTAGGCATAGGACATTCCATGATTCAAAGCATATTTATTGTGCATCCACTATGTGCCAAGCACATTCTTGGTGATGGGAATGCAGCAAACAACACAAAATGAAAACCATTCCTGCCACCATAAAGGTAACCTGAATACACTGTTGACTCAGGAAAAGGACACTACCTAGTAAATGCTTATGTATTCAATCTCTTCTACCACTGCTAGATAAGCCCCCCAGGGCAGGAGCTGTGTCATTTTCACTACTGTATCCCCAGCTTAGCATGGATGCCTGGAGGAGAGCGAGTATTCAATAAACATTTGTTGAATTAATGTGCAGATGTGAAGGAATTCAGGCCAGTTGCTTAAAGAAAAGGGCTTTCCTGAGAAAGTAGTCAACATGCCCTCTTCTTCAAGGATTGTCACTAGACTACCCTGAGGAGATTGCTAAACTCTGTCCTTAAGAATAAAGGTTGAACAAAATGAGAAGACTGGCTCTCTGTTACATTCTCAGTAATAGAAGAATAAAGAAATCTGTATGATTTCTTAAGCCTTGTAATTACAAGGCTCTTGTGTTTGTTATTGTTGCTTTTCTCTGTTTCCGTGTGGTGATTAATAGTAATTTTAAAAAATATCCCGTGTACTTGTCTTAGGGGAATGGAAGGAAGGAGGAAGCCGAGTAGACTTGCTTTCTGCAGGGAAGCTGGAGGGGAGAGGATCCTCCAGGGACAGTGTTGACATTGGCAGCTTTGGAGAGCAGGGAGTAGGTAGAGTCCCTGGGGCCGGCTCTAAGGAGAGACAGGACAGCAGCAAGCCTGGGCCACAGAGGGTCCTGAAACTCAAGGCTGCAAAGGCCTTTGTGGTTACTTGACCAATCCTTGCCCAAATTTTCCTTGTAAAGAATAAAAACAAATTAGTGTTTTTCTTGTGCTTTTATGTTTGTATTTTCTCCGCCAGTTAAATATGCCATCCATACGGGAAACCTTTCTGACACTCTGCTCTGTTTTTCTCATCCTTCATTTATAATCACTCACCTAGTCCTGTCATTTCTGCCTGTTGATGTCTTTCAAATCTGTCCCTTTATATCCTCACTGACTCTGCCTGCGCTCAGACCTGGATCACTATAGCTGCTGCCTAATTGGTCTCCAACATGAGAACTCTTTATCCCATTTTACACTAACTTTTTCTTAAAAGCTAATTTGATTGTGTCCTTCTCTGCTTAACTCTCTGCTATGAAGGCCTGCCTCCTCCAAGGCAAAGCCCCAAACCTTAGCATATGGGGTCTCTGCTCTCCATACAACTTTCTGATTCAATTTTTGTGCCTCTTCCCCCAAACACATCCTACACTCCAGTCATATGGGTTTGCTCACTGAAGCCCAAGTATGCCCAAGTATGCCATACTATTCCAAATGATTGACACATATATATCTGCATATAATATTCACTTTGCTGAAAAAGTACTTCCTTTTCTCTCCAGTAGCTAAGTGAAATATCACTTCCACTCAGTGAAGCCTTTATTCCCTCTGGCCCCCACCCCACAGGCAACCATAGGCTTCCATAGTCTGTGTACATGTTCTTGTTCTGAATGAGTTTCCTCACTAGACTGTGACTTCCTTGAGAGGAGGGATTCTGTCTTAACACAGGGTCACAAATGCCAAGCGCAACACATATTGTAAAACTGGTAAATAACACACATGAAGTTAATGAATGAATGAATGTGAGAAGGCATGGATAGTTTTGGCTCTCAGAGATGTGATGCTGTGATGCTAGGGAAAAATTAGGAGCACAAGTCCAGGTAGATGTGTCAGAGACCAATGTGTTACATGTCACTGATTATACTTAGAAAGTTGCCTTTTTATTGCCTGGGGGTATAAAGACATTAAACCAGGAAATGCTAGTACAGCTGTTCAGTCTCTGGACAGCTAGAAAGCTTCAACTCTACAAAGAATATGCAATTCTGTCCTTAGATGAAAGGAAAATATCAGCTTTGAACAAAGTAGTTTCATAAGACAGTATAGACAATTTTACCGGAAGGGGGTGTTCACTTTTTTATGTGGCAAAAATGTCTACTTCCAGGTGTCCTGTGTATGGCCAGCTCATCTCATCTAGAAACAATGACTTTAGCCAGGTAGTACATCCCAAAAAGATGAATAATTTTTTCTTACAAATTAATGCAAGAATGGAGATCTACTGATGATCATTAAATAGGCAATATCGTAGTCTGCTTAGCTACTGTAACAATATACTATAGACTACGTTGCTTAAACAATAGATAAGTGTTTCTTATAGTTAAGTGCTGGGAAATTCATGATTTAGGGGTCTGCAGATTGTCTGGTGAGCACCTCTTCCTGGCTTATAGACAACTTCCTTCTTTCAGTGTGGGCTCAGAAAGAGAGAGAGAAAGAGCTCTTATATCCCTTCCTCTTGTTATAAGGGCACAAATCTCATTATGAGAGTACCACCCTTATTACCTCATCTAAACATAATTACTTCCCAAAGACCCTACCTCCAAAACCATCACATTTTAGGGCTTCAACACATGAATTTTGGAGGACACAAGAATTCAGTACAGAACAGCCAATCAGGAACAATCCTAAAACAGCAGTGATTATAAATAACAATAAAAATAAACTATAGGAATAGTGTCATACTTGAGATTTATTGAAAGCTTGCTATGTGATAGTCAACTCTTTAAGTATTTTTAATATGTTAACTCATTTAACCCTCCTAAGAACCTATGAGGTAGGTGTTACCATAATGTTCATCTTACAGATGAAAAACTTGAAGTACAGAAAGCTTTAGTAACACCCTGAGGACACTCAAGGTAATGATTAGCAGAACTGGAAATCAAACTTACTTAGTCTGGCTCCAAAGCTCTTACCTTTAACCACAATGCTGAATTTAGATGAAGAAATATTCAGAGATTTTCTAACTTAATGACTTTAAACATTTTTTTGTAGTCATGGAGGCATTTATCCAAAGAATATTATTTTTTAAAATTCTGGTATATAAAACTGATAAGGGGTGCCTGGGTGGCTCAGCCATTACATGTCTGCCTTCAGCTTGGGTCATGATCCCGGGGTCCTGGGATCGAGCCCTGCATCGGGCTCCCTGCTCGAAGGGAAGCCTGCTTCTCCCTCTCCCACTCCCCCTGCTCTGCTTGTGTTCCCTCTCTCGCTGTCTCTGTCAAATAAATAAATAAAATCTTAAAAAAAAAAAAAACTGATAAAACCTGACCTAGACCTCTATCCTAGCAATATTGTGGGCCACGCACACTGAATGTATTCCTTCTATTAAAAATGGGAAATGAATTTATTTAATGTTTAAATGTATATTTTATTACTCAACAAAATGGGAGAAGCATCAGGGAACAGAAAAAAAAAGTGGGATCAGAAATAGAGTGTAATAAAATGGAGGTTTTTGTAAAAGTACCTAGAGATTTCCAGTAAGCTACAGTCTTTCTTTCAACAGGCATGTGGAGAAGAGGAGAAAAAGTTTTGGCCCCATACAAGTACAGATTCACCACAGTCACGCTTAAATCTGGGATTTCTGATAGGATACTCCACAGAAAAAGGGTGAATTAAAACATATATATACATGTATACACACACACACACACACATATGACATGTATGTGAAGGGAGAAAGCAAAGAAACTTGTTAATCACAGCCTTGAATTTTAGGTGAGATAAAATTTTAAAAGTTGTCACTGAAAGTTCTGAACTATACATTACCCCCCGCCAAAAAATAAACTACATATTATCCATCACACAAGTTGAAAATTAGGATCTACAGTACCTAAGAATCCTGAATCAAGAAATTATGTACAGTCTTTTGGGGGCTAGAGTTCCCTGCAATGCAAATCTTCACTCCAGGAATGCATTCTCAGCCTAGATATTACAGAATTCCATAGATAAAACTCCAAAGGAATATAAACTTACAGAAAAATTAAAAAGAAACTCATGAAGAAATAATGCCAGTGGTTTCTGGTCTAACATATAAAGAGATTGAATGAAAAAAGCGGAACAAACTGAAAATCAACAACTCTCCTTGGATCCGTTAGAGAAATGAGATCAAAGGGAAAACTGGTGCCCCCCCCGCCTCAAGACTGGAGAGAGAAGTGGATACCAAGAACCACATTACCTTCTGCTTACCTAAAGCAGAAGCCTGCTGCTGGAGCCAGTGCTCACAAGAGCATTTAAAATGTGATTGATGAATTACCAGAGGTTGAATGTGGACTAGCCTGGGAGTTAAAGCTCCAGGGGCCTGGCCTTTAAGGGACTCCCACACTTTTGTGAGTTTTACCTTCAGGAGCCCTACTCAGTTCTCAAGGTGAAGACTAGAGAAAACTCCTTTTGCAGGGGAAAGTGACCATTTTGAAATATGCCCAGCTCATTCCCTTCTTTTCAACAAAGGATTGCCTTTAATTGCCCAAGGAAACTATTCTACCATTATCTACCCAACTTGAGTTTTACCAGAGCCTAACTACTCTGGAGAAAGGGAAATACCTCATTCCAGCCCCATGTAGCCTTCTTGTTTAACTAAGAGAGAGGAAGAATGCTGACTAGCACTTTTGAGGGTCACAGCCAAGGCGCATAGGCTCACTAAAAGACAGAGATCCAATCGGAAGATTATAGAATGCTTCCCCTCCTCCTAGACCTTACCACCACATCAGTCAAGCTTCTGTATAACAGTGTATTTCAACTAAAAGAACTGAAGCCTAAGATCCTATTTAAGAAGGAGCCTCTGTGAAACCCAATGAATATCAGAGGAGATTAAAAACAAAGACAATAAAACAAAACAAAACAAAAAAGAAACAAAGAAAGAAAAGAAAAGTCAGATTCTGACAACTTTAGCAAACAGTAAACACAGGCTAACTCCTAAACATAAGCATAGGCCTCATACTGAAGACCTATTTACTCAGTTCTTTTTACGTGATCTATCACTTCTGACTTTCAACAAAACATTATAAGGCATGTTAAAATTCTAAAAATGCATTTAAAAAAAACAAAGTAAACATCAAAACCAAAAAGATTTTGGAATTATCAGACTAGAAATTTAAAATACCTTTGATTAAAATGTTAAGGACAGTAATGGAAAACTGTAAACCATGTGAGAACAGATGTAATGTGAACAGAGAGATAGAAATTCTAAAAAAAAAAAAAAAAATCCAAAATAATTGTTAGAAATAAAAAACACTGTAATAGACATGAAGAATGTTTTTGATGGGCCTATCAAGAAATTGGACATTTCTGTGAAAAGAATCAGTGAGCTTGAAGATATGTGTATAGGAACTTCTAAAACTGAAATGCCAAGAGAAAAACAATTTTAAATAATGGAACAAAATACATAAGAATTGTGCAACAATTACGGGAAGTGGAACATATATGTATTGGAATATCAGAAAAAAGAAAGGATGAGAAGAACATTTGAGGTAATAAGGGCTGAGAATTTCCCAAAATTAATACAGACACGAAATCAGAAGTATCCAGGAAGCTCAGAAAACACCAGGTAGGATAAACACCAATAAGTAAGTAAACAAATAAGTAAATAAATATTTAAAGAAATCTACACCTATGCGTATCATAGCCAAGCTGAAAAAAAAAATCTTGAAAGGAGGCAGAGGGAAAAAAGAAATAATACAAAATGAAGATCTGTACAAAAAACTATAGGCTCAGATAAGCAAAGACTTCAGATCTTGGAATCATAAAAATGAGTGCTAAATATATTAAATATATCAAAAGACACAGTGTTAAATATATTTAAATATATTAAGTAATATATATCCCAAGAGATAAAATAGATTCAAAATGATAAAGCAGATTTTGGAAAATAATCTGATATAATTCTACAAATAAGATAAAAAGAACTCTCTCAAAAAAAAAAAAAAGAAAGAAAGAAAAGAAAAAGAAAAAGAAAAAAAATAACTCTCTCATATTATGGTTCTCCAGAGATATAGAACCAATAGGATAGGGCATAAATATTTGCCTATCTATCTATTTATCTAGAAAAAATTTATTTGAAAGAATTGGTTCACACAATTATGGAGACTGGCAAGTCCAAACTCTGCAGAATGAGCCAGGAGGCTGGAGACAAGGGAAGAGCTGAGGTTGTAGTTCAAGTCCTAAGGCCATCTGCTAGTGGAATTCCTCCTTGCTCTGCGAAAGTCAGTCTTCTGTTCTATTCAGGTCTTCAAAGGATTGGAAGAGATTCACCCACATTATGGAGGGCTATCTACTCTACTCAAAGCCTATCTATTTAAATGTTAATCTTCTTCAGAAAAAACAAACAAACTTTCACAGAAATATTCAGAATAATGTTTGACTAAATAACTGGGCATTGCGGCCCAGTTAATTTGACCCAGAAAATTAACCATCACAACTCTGTATGAATGCGGTAGATTGCATAACTAGCTGCCTTCTTCAGTCTTCCTAACATCAACGCCATTTGTCATAGGGCTTGGCAATTTCTTCACTTGGGCGATGGTATATTTTCTTGTACCTCAAATTTGACATCACCCATGGTACTCAGCATAGCTAATATTCTAAGGTGGAAGTGAGGACTGCCAGTTCTGAAATCAGGCCTTAAGAGGTTTTTGTGTTTCCACTGGTCCTCTTATATTCCTGACATCATCATAAAAAAAAAAAAAAAGTCAGGAATGAATACTACATGGAGCAAAGGCACTAATGATTTGTACTTGGTTATAGTGAGATCCCCAGAAATTTCTGCCATTGAGACTATTTACATGGCAAGAACAGTGCCCATCTGACCAAGAAGGTGTAAGACTGAGATGAACCTCTCTGTTGAGCTTCCTTTTTCTGAGGTGTGCCATGTATATCCTTGTGGTTCCTGACTGATCGCAAAAGTGCATTCAGTATGACCTTTACAGGGAGAGGACAATTGGAATTCATGCTTATCGTTCCTGGACTTGTTGTAAAGCAGTCTTTGGCTTTGATGCATACCTGTACTTTAATTCTGTTGCAATTATTTTGTATTATTTTCCTGCAGTAAAATACAGATTTGTAAGCATTATCATTTGGGGTTCTGTGAATCTTCATGTGTAATATAACTCTAATTCTTAGTGGTAGTTCAGGTGAAGTAAATGTTTAACCCACCAAACTGACAACGAATAAATAAATAAAAATCTGGAAAAACAAGTATTGATGAGATCTAGAACATGGATTTTCATATGCTGCTGGTTGCATTATGCACCGTTACAGCCAATTTTGGGAAGCCAAGTAATTTGGCATTACCTGGCAAAGGTGAGGATGAGAATATCCTAAGGTCGTAAACAGTTTCTTTATAATATATACTTTTGAAAAGCTCATGCACATGGGCAACAAGAGAAGAGTGTAAGAATTTTTATAGCAGTGCTTGGATCCAATACAAGCATCTATCAGTGGGAGAATGACTATATATACATTTTTATGCCTGAGTAATACTCCATTGTATACATTTTTATATACATATATATAAATACACCACATATCCATTATATATGGTAGTGTGTATACACACACACACACAAATATACCACATATCCATTATATATGGTGGTGTGTGTCTGTGTGTGTGTGTGTGTCCCACAACTTCTTTATCTATTCATTAGCCAGTGGACATTTGGGCTCTTTCCCTAATTTGGCTCTTGTTGATAATGCTGCTATAAACATCAACATGCATGTGTCCCTTTGAATCAGTATTTTTGTATCCTTTGGGTAAATACCTGGTAGGGCAATTGCTGGGTCATAGGGTAGTTTTATTTTAAACTTTTTGAGGAACCTCTGTACTGTTTTCCAGAGTGGCTGCACCAGTTTGCATTCCCATCAACAGTATAAGGGGGGTTCCCCTTTCTCTGCATCCTTGCCAACATCTGTTGTTTCCTGTTATTAATTTTAGCCATTCCGACAGGTGTGAGGTGATATCTCATTATAGTTTTGATTTGTATTTCCCTGATGATAAGTGATTTTGAGCATCTTTTCATGTCTATTAACCATCTGTATGTCTTCTTTGAAAAACTGTCTATTTATGTCTTCTGCCCATTTCTTAACTGAATTATTTGTTTCTTGGGTGTTGAGTTTGATAACTTTTTATAGATTTTGGGTACCAATCCTTTATCAGATATGTCATTTGCAACAGTCTTTGCGTTTCTTCTTCCATTCTGAACGTTGCCTTTTGTTTTGTTGATTGTTTCCTTCGTTCTGCAGAAGCTTTTTATCTTGATGAAGTCCCTTGGTCTTTATTGATACAAGAATAATAATGAACAGAAACCAGTCACATAAGATATATATTATGAAACCATTTATATAAATTTCAAAAATATATAGAAGAATACATATTTTAAAATATATAAACACATTTTTAAAACTTTAAAGAAAAACAATATGATGTTTTACAGTAATTCAGAACAGATTATGGTTACCTCGGCTGCTATTGTAATGAGGAAAAACAGGGTTTTGATATGAATGAATTTGGTATTGGTTTGTTAGTGTCCTATTTGAGGACTGTTTGGTATATTATTTTATATATCTAAGGAATAGTTTAAAGAGATTTGTGCTGACCAATGCCATCTATAGAAAGTTAGGGATATTAAGGACCAGAGAGGTAAGTAGACTACCCTGCCATAGAGCTTACTAACAGAGGTGAGTACAGGCCACCTGACTCATTCATGCTACTTTCTACGTATTCGAGGAGCTCATATAGTGTGGGGAGCACTAAAAATATAACTTGGCATTTTGAACCCATCATGGTACACCCATAAGGTAAGATAAAATGAGAAGGATCATGAAAGTAACAGGTTTGATCAAAAACTTAAGTGTGGAAGAGACTGAGTACCCTCCCCTGAGGCCATACAACAGAGCATCTCGATAGAGCATCTTTACTAGACAAAATCCCAGCCAGCAGGAAGAAGAACAGTAGACTCTGCTAGGGTCTTGATCCAAACATGGGGATATTATTGGAATTCTCTGAAATGTCTTTAAGTAACATGGGGGAGTGCTTATAATGAGACACTTGGGAAATTTGGAATATTGCAGTTTGCCTTTCTTTGTAATGCTCAATGGCTGAGAAATTTTAGGCAGTTATTTATTAGCCTATTCGGTTCAATAGTAGAAATATGTTTCTAGTTTTCTTAATATATTTTCAGACTAGAAGAAATGTGATGTCAGGAAAGGCTAAACAGCCTTTAGAACTAGGAATTATTTTATATAGTGTGATATTTATGTTATAATTTAATAGATATAAAACATTAGGATTTAGGAAAAGATTAAAGGGAAGTGGGTAAAATATTTGAAAAATATATTTGGAGGAGGTACAACTAATTAAGGTGAGGTGTTCTCACACCTTTTTGAGAAATGGGGAAAATTTTAAAGGTTTTTTGTTTGTTTCAGTTTTTTGTTTGTTTTGTTCAAAGGTAGAGAAGATGATATTGAATCTTACCCATTTTAAAGATAAAGAGGAGAGATGAGTACTTCTACTCAATGGTGACCAAATGTGGTTCTTTGACAAGCTGTATCAGAATATTCTCTTTTTTTAATGCAGATTTATAAAAACTCCCAGAGAGTATCATTTATTTGGGCTGAAGATTGGGCTCAGAAATGTATGTTAATAATAATAAAAAAAATCTTCCAGGATGATTTTGATAGAAAGTTAATCCTGAGAATTACTCTTAGGTAATTTTAAGATCATGAAAATATTCAATAACCAGGAATGGAGTGAGATTTTGTACTTACTATCCTGGTATAGAAATGGGATTTCTCTACCTGAAGGGGGATTAAAAGAGACTATACACCCTCAGATTCTCTGAATCAGGATTGCAAAAATGAGAATTAGAAATTTATGTGAAGAACACTGTCCTTAGTGTCTACCTCCTCTCTAAATGTACTGTTGATGCTAACATGATACAAAGCCCCCAGGATGCTGGTCAATACCCAAGTTTGGAAGAAAGCAGAAACCTCACAATTAGTGAAGCCAACTGGTATTTTGCAGTGCTTCTAATGATAGATCATATTTCTGAAGACTTGAAAGATTTATAGCACATGCCGTACACCTGGTGCATTCCAGATGAGCGAACTTTGCGTGCTCAGAAGTGAGCGGGAAGATGTGCTGCATTGAATTTTATTGATTTTCCTCTTTGCTTGTATAGTTTTATGATGTTCCATTTTCTCTTTCTCTTGGTTTGGAAATTGTGGCCTCAGTTATTTATTTTCTTCCTTCATTTTGCATTTAAAATGTATATATAACACTGCATCAATTTTCATGGCCATAGGTGAGAGGTCTGGGTGACTTCTCTGGCCAAGGAAAGATGGTCTAATGATAGAGGAGTTAATTCTTTTCCTTCTTAAGAGCTACCCCTCAAGTTCACTTTCATTTTCATTTTCTCGCATTTTTGGAATGCATTTATAATTTTCTTTTTCATCTCATCACTTTCTGCTTTTTAGCACTGAGGTATATCACTTTCAGAGATTATATATTGATAGCTCTGAATTTTTTTTTCCATTTGTATTCCTCACCAGGCCTTTTAGTTGTGAACAAGTTCCTTCTATAACTTCTTGATACAATTCATCTAGCAATAAGACTAAATAGCTGAACTATAACAGAAGTAAGGATTTGTTTGTGGAAGCTTGGTAATTGGTGAGGATCAACTTTGCGAATAAATTTGCTTTTCCTCTGGTCTTTACTCAGTTCACATTACAGGTTTTAACTAGAATATTATGCCTTTTGTATTATAAAGTAACTTTCTCTCAATAATCTCAAAGTTTGGGATATTCCAGTCAATTATATATTAAAATAATGTTTGGGCTCATGGCCTGTGGAACACAGTTCAATCTCTAATCTTGGTAGCTCTTTTCAATATCTAGGGAAATAATATGCTAGATTAGAGAATGACAGTATATGGGTCATTGCTGGTTCCAAGGCTAGAATCAAAGTAGCACCACTCTCCTTGTTAAAAAAATGATTTGAACACATAAAAAGAGGCCAAAAGAAGAGGTTCTTCTTGTCAACTGTTAATCATACGAGCTCCTGTTGAAGGCACTCATTATTATATCAGTATTCCCAGATTTCAGACATCCCCAGAACATCGCCACACACTTTCTCTCATTATGTACTACCTATAGTATTATAATTAGTTTTAGCTTCATAATATTGCCATTTTTGTAGGTCAAAAATGTGTGAATATTGAGAATTTCATGTAATTCAACCTGCTAGTTAATATTTTATATTGATTCACTTTTTAACTCACACACTGTTCTTTAAAAGTTAAAAAACAAAATCACTGCCACAGAAGGAAAACTTGTACCACTTGTGATAAATAGAATATAACATTATGAACAAATGCAATAAAAACAAAACAACAGAAAAGGGCAATGTCATTAAATTCTAGCTAGATACTGCAGCCTGCCAAGTGCTCAGAGCTGGAAATCTGCACTTTCTTTGTTCAGAGGAGGGATTAGCAAGCAAAAAGATGCCTTAAAACTAGCAAAAATCAAACTAAGATTTTTTTCTTGAGATAGTCAGTATTGAAAGAAATTTTTAAGAGGGAATAATTCTTTCCACCTGTGATTTAATGTTGTTTAATTCCATACTTTGGAACCACATATCTTACCTTTTGGAAAATGCCACAATTAGATCACTTATTTTGCCCACTTCTCTCTTTTGTGTTTGGGAGCACTTCTAAGCATGCAACTAATGACACAGTTATTCATGTGCCAACATCTAGGGCTGAGTTAATTTCATAAACGATGTCAAATGATGCAGCTGATATCTTGCAGAGAATCCACAATTTTCTTAACATCATTTATCGTAGCATATGGTTTAATTTAATAGATTTTTATTTATATTTGGTTTCTCTCTTCTAATCTCTATGAATTCAGGATTTTCTCTCCTTCCTGGGTTAGTGCTAAGAAGTGAATAAATTAGGTAAAAGTAGACACTTGAGTCAATGAGTACAACAAAAGATGTGGGGAAGAAAGTGATATTTACAAAGGAAAAATTTAGTTGAATCCACTTTTATTTATTTATTTATTTTAAAGATTTTAATTACTTATTTGAGAGAGAGGGTGTGAGAGAGCATGAGTGGAGGGGAGGGGCAGAGGGAGAAGGAGAAGCAGAATCACCACTGAGCAGGGAGCCCCACCAGGATACCAGGATCATGACTTGAGCTGAAGGCAGAGGACTGAGCCACCAAAGTGCCCCTCCATTACCATTTCTATAGTACTCAGTTTCTAAACTATTAAACTGGTATGCCACTCCTTGAAGGAGATCCACTCGCTGCTCACTTAACCCCCCAATTAACTTACTGTCTTCTGTAAATGGCATATTTTGTTTCCTGGAGGTATGTTTTAGTGTGCTAGTGAGAATGCAAAGCCAGGGAATTGTATGAAAGCCTCTTTCTAGTCACTGATATTAATATAGAGAGTATTTAAAACACACACACATACACACATACACACATGTGAATTTATATCCAAGCATCAATATTTTTGCAAATAGTACAAAATTATATGAATTTGAAAATAAAACTGATACTTCACAAAAGTTTTAAGCATTCTCCTTCCATAAATGAAGGGATATTATTTTGAGTCAACTCTCCTGAGGAAAACCAAGAAAAATGGGAAAATTACATATAAAAAATAACTTTGAAAGTACTAGCAAGCTTATCAAGTCAGTGAGAACTTTCAGGACCAAGATTTTGAAAATAAGGAAGATCCAGAGAGGTAAATCCATAATTTGAAGCATTTTTCTCCTTGACTTATTGCCAACTCTGAAAGTCAAAATGATGACTGAAGGCTGAGAAGGCTGCCTAATCCTATCAATAATGCAAAACAGAATGAAACAGTCATCAAGACTGGAGCCAGATCTCTAACCATTCAATTTAACTGACTGAGTTAAAGCAATTTTCCCTTAAAATAGCAGCTAAGCAGAAGAAAATGCAAATATATAAGGAGGAATATAATCTCAGCCAAAATATCATTTTTACTATAATTTTGTATGCAGTATCTGATGTAACCTGCTATATGGAAGGACAATAATTCACTGAAAATTAAAGAGAATAAAATGGGAAGTGGAAATAAATCCATGGGAGATGCACAAATAGAAGTTATTAGACACAGGCTTAAAAATATCTATGATTACTAGTTTTAAGAAAATATGTGACAAGATAGAAAACTATGTCAGGCAAAATAAAAGTATAATTAAGAATAAAATAAAAAATACAGAACTGAAAATAGAATAATTGAAATTAAGAACTCAGCGGATGTTTGAGAAGATTAAAGACAGCTGAAGAAAGAGTCAGTGAACTGGAAGACAAACCAAAAGAAAGTATACAAACTGAAGTGTGAAAAGACAATGGATGGAAAACAGAGGAAACATTAGAGACAAGTATGGTATAATGAAAAATTCTACTATACATGTGTAATTAGACTATCACAGGGTGCCTGGGAGGTTCAGTCAGTTAAGCATCTGTCTTTGGCTCAGGTTATGATCACAGGGTCCTGGGATCAAGTTTGGCATCAGGCTCTCTGCTCAGCAGGGAGCCTTTTTCTTCCTCTCCTTCTGCCTCTTGTGCTCTCTTGTTTGCTGACCTGCTCATTCTCTTTTTCAAATGAATAAATAAAATCTTCCAAAAAAAAAAAAAAAAGAATATCAGAAGGACAGGATGAAGAGGTTTAAGTAGAGGCAATATTTGAAAACATATGTCCAAGAATCTTACAAAAGATATCACCCAAAGATGGAAAAATAATTACAAACCTCAAAGAGGATGAATGCAAAAAAACAAATGCCACACCCCCCCCCCACACACACACTTAAGCATATCATAGTAAAATTGTTGAAAACCAAAGTCAAAATCATAAAAGAAGCTGGGGGGAAGGGAATAACTGCACACCTAAAATTCAATATTCAGATATTGATGTTTAAATAAAATTAAGGTATTTTCTGGCAAAGGAAAACCAAAAGAATTGGCTGCCATCATCATCCAATAAAGGAAATACTGAAAGTCAAACAGGAAAAAATTACCCCAAGAACAAATAAAAGTGAATAAAATGCCTATCAATGTTTATAAATACAAATAGACATTGACTATTTAAAACACAATAAATATTGTTGACCTACACACATAGAAATAAAATATATGACAACTTTAGCCCATAAATCAGTCCATATATATATATTAATGTGCATCTTTATGTATATATACATATATAAATATGTTATATATAATATACAAATATATTATAATAAAAATATATACACATATATTATATATACAAAAATCTCCAGTGAATTGAACAATGGGAAGTGGAATAATAAAAATATTCCCCAAAAAAGGAGGGAGAGAGAGATCAAAATTGGGACAAACAAAAAACAAATAGTAAGATGTTAAATTTGTGTGGTGATGGATGGTAACTACACTTACCATGGTGAGCATTTCATAATGTGTATAATTGTCAAATCACTATGTTGTGCACCTGAAACTAATGTAATATTATATGTCAACTATACTTCAAATTAAAAACAAGAATGTAATAAGAGCATTATCACTTACAGTTTTTGGATGATAAATCCAAAGTTTAGTTTAATGAAATTGATTTACTTAGAATAAGGCTGCCTGTGAGTAGCAAGATTGACACCAGAACACAGGCTGCATTATTACAGATTTCGTGCTCATGCATCAGCTCTTACATACCTAAAAATTGGCTAGTAAAATTTTAAAATCGCTTCTAATTTTTAAAACTAAAAAATCCATTTAAAATAAAATGTAGAAATACTAAGCAATACATAAATAGTGAATCCTAAATTAAAACAAACATTATGTCTAAAGGCAAATCAGTAGAAGTAATCATATCTAAATCAATAAAGGGAATTTTTGTTATGCTCCTACCCACAGACACTACAAGGTTTAACATTATGCTAGGAGTGCTTTCCAATGTAATTCAGCTCAAACATAACATTGGTTATAAATACTGAATACTTAAGCAAATTGTCATTATTTGTAGACATTATGATTTTATACCTCCAAAATAAAAAGAAATAAAGTGAACAATTATCTTAATTAATAAGCATATTCATGATATGAATAATTATAGGACATTAGAAAGGACAAGGACTTTCCTATATCCTAGTTTTAGCCAGATAGAAAATATACTGAAGACAAAATATTCTAGTCAAATAATGACTTTTCTTTTTTTTTTTTTTTAATATTTTATTTATTTATTTGACAGAGAGAGAGAGAGCCAGTGATCAGGGAGCCCAATGCAGGGCTTGATCCCAGGACTCTGGGATCAGGCCCTGAGCTGAAGGCAGATGCTTAACGACTGAGCCACCCAGGCACCCCTCAAATAATGACTTTTCCAACTGCAGGGGTAAGCAATAAATTATTAATTATTAAATTCTAGAACATTAAAAAGATCAGAAAAAGACATATATACTAACTTAATATATGACAAATGTGAAACTGACAACGAATGATGTTGAATAACTGCTGGTTCCTTGGAATGAAGTTTATCTCTAACCTACATTTTATTACCAAAATAAAAAGTAGTAGCATAAAAATTTAGTAAAAAGTAGTAGCAGAAAAATTTAAATGTAAAGTATTCAACCACAACAGAGGTTTATCTATTAAAATGGACTTCGTAATTTTGGAACATAAAGTATAACAATTATGGCAGAAATAATCATTCAAATTAAAATAAAAAGGAAAAAATAATTTGAATTGACTATAAAAGTTAAATATCTCTTCTTTGGAAACCATATTTGCATCAAAGTCAAATTAAAAAGGTATCGTACTTATTTGTAAGGCATTTTAACATTGCTTTTTTATTTTTATTATTGGAAGTGATTTTAATTCCTGCCATTTTTCTTAGCTTCAAACAAATGTGTTTTAAAACCCTGAGCTCTCTGCTCAGTGGGGAGTCTGCTTCTCCCTTTCTTTCTGCCCCTCCACCTCCCAGGGCTTGTGCTCTCTCTTTCTCTCTCATTTCATCTCTTGTGCTGTCTCTCTTTCTCTCAACTAAATAAATAAAATCTTTAAAAAATATTGAGGACAAAGCAACAATATTTACTTGTAATAAAAATAAATGTTACCTACCCAAATTACTGGATTCACATATTGTTCTAGGGTATTCTTATTAGAAATTTAAATAAGAGATTATTTTCCTTTTAAAAAAATATTTAAATTCAATTTAATTAACATATACCATATTATTAGTTTGAAAGGTAGAATTTACCGATTCATTCAACACCCAGTGCTCATTACTTCAAGTGCACCTCACTCAGCATCAAGGAAATACAAATCAAAACCACAAGGAGGTACCACCTCACAGCAGTCAAAATGACTAAAATTAACAACTCAGGAAACAACAGACGTTGACAAGGATGCAGAGAAAGGGGAACCCTCTTACGTTGTTGGTGGGAATGCAAACTGGTACAGCCACTTTGGAAAACAGTAAGGAGGTTCCTCAAAAAGTTAAAAATAGAGCTACCCTATGACCCAGCAATCACACTACTAGCTATTTATCCAAAGGATACAAACATAGTGATTCAAAGAGGCACATGCACCCCAATGTTTATAGCAGTAATGTCCACAATAGCCAAACTATGGAAAGAGCCCAAATGTCCATCGACAGATGAATAGATGAAGAAGAACTGGTATATATACAATGCAATATTACTCAGCCATCAAAAGAATGAGATCTTCCATTTGTAACGACATGGATGGAGCTAGAGGGTATTATGCTAAGTGAAATAAGTCAGTCAGAGAAAGACAAATACCATATGATTTCACTCATACATGAAATTTAAGAAACAAAACAGATGAACATAGGAGAAGGGAAAGAAAAATAAAATAAGACAAAAACAGAGAGGGAGGCAAACCATAAAAGACTCTTAATATAGAGTTGCTGGAGGGGAGGTGGATGGGGGATGGAGTAACTGGGTGATGGGCATTAAGGAGGGCTCTTCTTTTTAAATAAAACATTTCATAGACTAGGCAAAAGGGAAAACTCTTTACATGTTAGTCTAACTTACAGATATCAAAACCAGGCAAGGAGTAAATGGAAATATATAGAGAGAAAACTAACCACATTTATAAGTATAGTTTCAAGAATCCTATATACACTGCTAGTAAATCATACCCAGAAGTGTACACAACTTCTTAAACAGTTGTTTATAGCAGTAAATGTCCTTCACCTGGTGAAGGGTATCTCTAAAAAGAATATTACAAATATCACACTTAATGGCTATTAAAGTCAGTAATAAGACCAAAAAAAAATGTCTTTTCTGATCATTACTATTAAACTGAGTTCCTAGGCAATGCAATTAGGAAAGAAAAACAAATAAATTGTATAATAGTTGAAACAAAGCAACAATACGTATGTTACACAAGATAGGACTGCAAATACACAATCTAAGAATCTTCAAACTATCATAATTGTTTTTAATCACTCTTTTTTTTTCTTGGATTTTTAGGTATATAATCATATTATTTACAAACTGGGATAGCTTTACTTCATACATTGCAATTTCTATACCTCTAAATTATTTGTCTCAACTAAGAGTTGGTTAACACCTCAAGAATAATGCTATGTGATAGCAAGGGGGCACCCATATCTTCTGTCTGATATTAATATAAGTGCTGCTAGCATTTCTTAACTAATCATGTTGCTATATTTTGGACTGAAGATGTTGTTTTATTATATAATGGTAACCTTCTCATTGTCAAATCCAACACTCTCTCCTTTCTTTTCTTTCTCAATCTCAGTTTTCCTGACAATGTTTGAAATGTTTTGCCACCTACTTTTTTATACTTATTGGGGTCATCAAAGATCCAAGAAATCATAGTTTATTTCCCCACCCAGATTTAAAAAAATAAAAAAAAATTGCAAGAAATAGCAGGTTAATATCAACATATTATCTTAATTATTGATGAAGACTAATTATGAGAGCCAAATTGTCCTATTCACTGAGTTCCAGAAATCAAAGAATTACCAAAATAGCTACATGCCACCCAGGCTCAGAGTAGGCCAGCCATGTGGTCAGGGAAGACATGCAGCCTGGAGAACCAAAGAGGAGCTTATGCAGACGTGCTCTGAAGGAAGAAAAACAGAAGAGCTAAAAATTCTGTTTTTACATTTTATTTTATTTTATATTTTATTTTATTTTTTTAGAGAGGGAGAGAGGAGTGGGGAGGCTGAGGGAGAGGGAGAGAGAGAATCTTAAGCAGACTCCATACCCATCACAGAGCCCAATGAGGGGCTTGATCTCATGACCCTGGGAGATCATGACCTGAGATGAAATCAAGAGTCGGATGCCTAACCAACTGAGCCACCCAGGAGCCCCTGTTTTTACATTTTAAATATACAAATCAAGCAAGGCATTTCTCCTCCCTGGAAATATGAGCAAGGTTAGAAGGAAGCCATGGACAGTTGGGGAAAAACTTCTGTATTAGCTTTCTATTGCTGCTGCAACAAATTATTATGCACTTAGTAGCTTAAACAACATGAATTTATTATGTTACAGTTCTGGAAGTCAGAAGTCTCAAATAAATGTCATGGGGTTAAAATCAAGGTGTCATCAGGGTTGTATTCTTTCTAGAGGCTCCAGGAGATAATGTTTTCTTGTCTTCTTCCAGAAGATACAGAACTCTTTACCTCATGGCCCCCAGTTAGCAATTGCATCACACAACCTCTGCTCTTATCTTCCTGTATTACTCTGACAGTGGCTTTCCTGCCTACCCCTTGCACTTACAAGGACACTTGTGATTATAGTGGGCTCACCTGAATAATCCAGGGCAATCTTCCATCTCATGATCCTTAACTGAATCACCTGAAAATCCCATTTGTTATGTAAGGTTACATAACCACATGGTCTAAGGTGTGATTATGAACATCTGTGGCAAGTGGGGGACATTATTCTGCTCACTACATTTCATTTTATGGAAACCAAGATGGGGACAGTGGATGGGCTCTTTCATGAAATTCCCTAGTTCTGTTTGCCCACTGAGCTTAACCCTTAAGGCTTTAGTCAACAGGAGAGGTTTGATCTCTATCAGGATTACTCTGTTCTCACCCCCATGAGGTTGCTCTTCCAATGACAAGCATAACTCTTCGGGGTTTTATCCTTGAGCCAGCTGTGAGCAGTTCAGACTGTCCTTATAAAATTATGAAATGGGTCAGAATTATATGTTATATAATCAATTCAAAGTCAATCATTAATCAGAGTTGAAAATTCACTTCCTGTCCTATTTCTCATCTCAATTTTGGACCAGTCACATTGTTCAATGGAGCATATCATAAATTCATCAATCAGATTAGATGACAACAATTAAGATTCTTCAACAGTAAAATAAACAAGGAGGGCACAATAGTACAACATCAAAACCAGAATTTTCTCAGTTTGAATCTAAACCTCACCTCATTAATAAATTCATGAAGAGAAAGAAAACTACCAATATAACAACCCCTTGCAAAGTAAAGTCAAAAACCAAAAATAATAAAGTCAAAAATCTAATTTTCTTTGTGTATTTAAAGCTCAAAGAATTTTGTTCTCCACAGTTTTATATTCTGTATGGTTTCAGTCAGAGATATTTTAAATGACTGGTGGCATTGAGGTTTTAGAAGCAGCTGTATCCTGGACTGTCTTTCCAAAAGATCTGTGTACTTTCTTGAGTCTCAGAAGATGGGTTAACTTACTTCCAAGGCTCTGATGTTTCTAACCTTTTAAAGATTACAGAGAATTAATGGGACACATGAGATTTCCACAGTACTGGCCTCACATCATCACATTGAAGAATGAGCCAATCTTCTTCCTCAAGGGCAGTTATCCTAGGCAAAATCATGTTCCGAGAACCCAGATCTGTGTTGCCAGAGACCATAGCAGAGACTTGGTGGCATTGGGATAAGACTATTGATGGAGAAAAGCTGGGTGTCAAAACTGTGGCATCACTGAATGCTGGTTAGTTGTCTTTTTCTGGAATGCACAATCTGTAAACTTAAACTCAGATTGGAGACATCTCTGAGCAAAAGATTAATTTTAGCACCGCCTATTTACCCTATATATGATGGGAGCAGACATACATGTATACATAATACACCTCTCCCAGAGAAGTTTGTCTTCCTGTTTTGCTTTTCTTTCGATTTTTTTTTCTTTCAAAATTCAGCAATTTGCAATGTTGACGTCCTCAGTCTCCAGGATGTATCTAGGATGTCTTTCTTTTTCATCCAGCCTATTCAAAATCCCTTATTTTTATTTCATATTTTTATTGTCCTGCATGGGCCTTTCTAATGATATTCTGACCACTTTCCCATAAGCAGACATATTTCACCCTGTTTTTATCAGTTCTTGCTTAGGAATTATTTAGGTGTAGGACATCTGACTCTTAGGAGAGGTTTCTGCTTCTTAAGTAGTTATCCAATTCAGAGTCAATATAAGAACCTTTGGTGGGATGTAACTTTTGAGTCTGTGGACAGAGCACTTTGTCCAAAGGTTTTTCATTCACCATTTTGATTTTTCAGCTACTGATAACCCATGTAATAGCTTTCACCACTATCTTTGTTCAAATTTAACTTTTTTGCTCAGATCATCCATTTATGCTCCAAGGGTATAATTTCAATTCTATAATGGACATACACCCTTGGTCCCTTACCATCATCTTAAATTCAACATGCCCAAAATGAAATTAATCATCACTCTCTCCCCTAATAACAAGCTGGTGTCCAGATTGTTTCCTCAGCTTCTTCAAATGATGATGCCATGCTTTTGTCACTCAGCCTTGAAATTTCAGCATCATTTTTGACTGTTGTTGATCTATGTAAAGCCTATCCATCCTTTTAAGCCTGCTTCAGCTATATATCTTCAACAACACCATTTCTCCCAATTTATGTGTGTGTGTATGTGTGTATGTATATATATGTACACACATGTATAATACATATTCATTAAATTATATACTCATATATTATATATATACAGAGGGAGAAAGAGAAAGTAAGAGAGAGAAGAGAGGGTAATCTTAAAATAAGCTCTCTTAACTTTTTTCCCTTCCATGTCGCAGTTTATCTAAGTTCTCATCAATCATTACATCTTTTTCTTTTTTATAGATAAGGAGTCTCTGATCCTTTGCCAAAACTAACAGATACCCATTCTCTTATTCCTGTATCCTCTTACTTTCTCTAGGTCTTTAGTCTGTTGGGTAGATCCTCTACTTTACATATTGTACTTTTCATTAAATCTGAAAACATGTTTGGTCTCAAATTTGATCCTGCATCCTATCTTGGGTAATGGTGTCATCAGTGATGAAATTCCTCAAACCGTGATCCAAGAACGTATCCTTGACAATCTTCAGTTTTAAAGCTCATATCCAAATAGTTGTGAGGCCCTACCTTCTAAATAACTCCAGTATATTTCTCTTCACTGTCACTTACTGGTTCATCTCTTCTTACTCATATGGATTATTTCAAGTTACACAGCTGGTAGTCCTGACCTCAGATACTCCCCTGTACTTCAATTAATTTTTCACACTACTGACAGATTTGTTATTCCAAAATAAAACTATGATCATGTTGCATCACTTCCTTGCTTAAAATATTTCAGTGGCTCCCTAGCCTACTGGCTGAAGTCCAAATTCCGTAGGGTGACATGCAGGGACCTTGAAGATCTGATGCTAACTTCATCTCATACTACTTCTTCACATATCTCAATCAGATAAACTATATCTTAGTATGTCATTGTTTTCTCTCATTGCCTTGCATGCATATTGTTCTCTCCGCACATATGCGTTGTTTCAGTATGAGTCACCTTTTCTCCCTTCTCAGCCAAGTACTTCAATATCAAAAAACAATTTTACCTTCTTTGGCATTTTAAGAAATATTAGGCATTTCCTTTTCTGAGCTCCTGTTTTTTAAAGAGCTCTTAATTCCTTTGCTCTCAATTTTTTGTGCTTCCCACATTTAGAATAAAATTCAGTGTCTTTTAATGGTCTATAAGGCCATGATCTCGCCTTTGGCTACTTTCCTGACCTCATTTCCTTCCACTTTCTCCCAGCTGATTCTGCTCCAGCAACATTGGCTTCCTTCCTATTTCCATGCACATTCCTATATTCAGTCTTTTGTGCTTGCTGTTTCTTCTGCTCCTCCTCCCCAGATACTTGTATGGCTGGTGTTCTCCTTCCTACAGGTTTCTGCTCAAGCATCGTTCCCCTCTGAAGGTTGTTTTTCCTGAGCATGAAGTTTAAGATGACCTGCGCCTCACATTGCCCAGGCATCTTGAATTACATTCACCATAATAGTACATTCCCAGCCTGCCTTCTAAATTATAAGCCTTGACTTGTCTGTAAGGGTATATGTATAACTTGTTGATCATGTTGTAAGCATTCTGGCATTGGCAAAGTATGGCTGGTGTTGGAGTTCTCTTTTGAAAATAATACTAGAGCCAAGTTTTCATTTGAAGGTCATGATTAACTATGGATTAACTTAAACTCAAAAAAGCTTTTTGGAATATTTGACTACTGTTAATAAGGATAGCGTGTAGTGTAGTGGAATGTTTATCTGGGCTTATTGCATAAACAAACATATCTCAAGGCAATCAGAAGCTACACACATTATTTTTAAAACAAATTCCACAATGTAGGCAGTAGTTTTATATGCTACATAATTTATAATATGATACACATAACTAAGTTGAGTTTTGCAGTAGAGAGTGGATTAGTACTATTGTGTTCTTATAGATTTTATCCCAAAATGAAGTTGCCATCAAAAGTAGCTTATAGTTTGAATTATCAAGCATTTCTCTTAGACCCGGAATACCCGGGGATCCTTACTCTCAGGCTGAATGTTGGCTTGTACTGACCAGCATACTAAGTGTGTAACCAGGGATTATTCCAACATCTGTTTAGAACAGACAGATGTTGTCATTATAAACCTTCATCAGTGTGCTCCTTCATAGTTAAAAAGAATGATTCCCAGACATTGAGCTCATAAAAACAAATAAGAAACAGACAGAAAAAGTGGAAGTCTCCAGAATGTTTTGAGTAAGAGGGTTGAAGACCAGAGAAAGCAAAAAGGAAACAGCACTGGGAGGTAGGGGGTGTGGCAGTGATGGAGGAAAAAAGTATCATGAAGAAGTCTCAGGTTACATAAAAAGCCTTTTGTATAGTTTGTCTTATGTGAGATTTTATAACCATATAAAATCCAATACGCTTGTTTCATTGCAAGCAGGAGGATGCTGTATTAAAAAAAAAAAAAAAGCTGGAGAAACAGCATGCAACTCATAAAAGACATGCAGTTTGAATTTGCACATGCATCCATCATGAGGTAGTGTGCACCAAGAGGCAGACCAAGATGTTTAATAAGACGATACTCCCTTCTCTGTAGCAAAAGCTTTTCAGGCATAGCCAAGCAGCTGACATACGCAGGCATCACCAAGAAGAGTGACTTTTCAGGACAATAAAGAATAGCCTTTGATATTATGCTTCAACAAATGGACAAAGCAGGCTAACTGGAGACTTACTGCTAGTGAGGAGAGTAAGGTCTGCGTGTNNNGAAAGGTCTTTTTATGTAGGAGACATTTAGTTCTTTTTCTACATCTTGTCTCCTTGGCTTGAGAGTAACAGGTGGCCAAAGTATTTATGCCAAGTTCATTCTTGACCACAGAGCTGTCTCTGGTGATTCGGTATGCCTTGAGAAGAAGGCCATGGCTATCAACTGGTCACTGATATAAAAATTAACATCAGCATGTAAATCTCAGGGCCTCCCCTTGGAGATTGGCTTTGACCCAAAACCACTTCTATCTACTGATCACAGATTGTGATATTTGTGCTCCTGTTCCATTGATCAAGACTGCCAGCAAGGATCATCTTACTTAGATCTTACCCATGTGACAAAGAGAGGGGCAGATGGACTTAACACCATGTGATTTGTTTGGGTCCTTGACCCTGCCTAGATATGGTACCTTCTGTGCTTTTGGGTTTATATCCAGGTCCTAATCCTACATCTGCATTAAGGGAAAACTTTAATGCAGCTTCTGTCAAGTCAACCTCACAGTTGAATGCTGGTATCAGAGACCAATAAGGGACAAATCAAGCCGTTTATTCACACAGACCACCCTTTTCAGTAAGACTGCTATAAACCTTCCTAAAGACACACTAATTACACAGATTAAGATTGTGATTTGGTAATTTTTAGGGAAATCTAAAAGCTACAGAAATCCAAATGGCTTTATAAGTCTTTAGAATTCACACTTACACCAGCATAAATGAGGGCTTCTCTCCCATTAGGGGACTGGAGTCTGTTACATTATCCCCATTGACTCTCCTAATGTCCCTGGCTCAGCACCATATGCAACAGATGCAAAGGGTCACCAATGAAGGGCAAAATATTTTGTGAAAATAATAGAGCTATGCTATCTACATAGCCAGTTTTCCCCACTCTGCACTTTGAGTGCTATCACCTTGTTTTCATAGAGTGATTTTCTTTTATTTGCTGGAGTTTATTTTGTTGAATATGGCAGAAAGCCAAAAAAAAAAAAAAAAAAAAAAAAAAAAAAAAAAAAAAAAGGAAAGAAGGCAAGATCTCTTTGTTTTCCTCCAAGTATTAACCAAGCACTGCCCAGGGCCTGCTTCAAATAGGCTTTGTCATCCTAAAGTGTTGTGTGATTTGCTTAGCTGATCAATCTTCAATAATACGTAACAGACAGGGGGAAAAAATCACTAAAAACTAGAAATGGCTACAGCTGTTTCCTGCACTATAGAAGAACAGAAGTCTTCTCTGGAGTAAATGCTCTTTTGTTTAGGAAAACTTAGGGGATTTTTAAGTTATGCAAAAGTAAGCCTCCAAGACCAGTCCAGAGTGGAAGCGAGATAGAAGAAAACAATTACTCTTCATTATTCAGGGTCAAGAATTCTGCTTCTGTGCTCTGCTGGTTTTGGGGGCGGGAGAGGGGGGTAGCAGTGTATTCTAGAGCTAGGAGAAGATAGAAATATACATGAATGTTATATATACACAGTCAGTCACACACACACAGAAATAAGGAAATATGGCCATCTGGATCTTGTGCAGAAAGAGATTTGTGAGATATTTCTTGGGGTAGAGATGGCTGAAAAATGTTAATAGTCATGAATATAGCAATCTTAGGGCATTTCCTATTCTGCTGTAATACCCCACCCCAATACCACAGTATTGTTCCTCTAACCTTTAGTTAGAATGTGTTACATTCTAGACCACCTTAAATTAATGGTTCTTCCAGGAACAAAGGGGTTGGGGCTGTGTCTACACATGGAGTCAGGTAGTACCTAGAAAGCTCAGGAAATGCATAAATAAATGGGCATCTCAAAAGTGGAGATGTGCAAGAGGATTCAGAAGGAAGAAGAAGGTGGGGGATATCAGATATAGAAGTGGTTCGGGGAACATCAGCACTTTCACCTTTGGAATTCTCAAGAAATGGAGAAGGGGGCAGGGTTTTTGCTGGGAGATGAGGTCACATTTTTTTTATTTGGATATGAAAAGAAAGGGTGGCCGTAGCAGGGTGCTATCCTGCCACAAATAGAACTGTTCAAAGTGTTTTTTAATGCCCCACACCTGAGCCCCACCAGGTTAGCCACGCTCTGCTGCCCCTTTCCCACTCTCTCCAAACACTAACAATAACCATTCCATCTTCTGACTTTTTGTTGAGCCAATTTTCCACTAAGAAGCCCCAGGTTTTCATCCTCTGCTTACACATATTCTAGCCATTCTTCAAGGCCCAATTAAAATCTCACCTTTTTTTATTGAGTTGATTCTGACTCTCAGAGGCCAACTTTAGATCTCTTGTTTCTTTCATTTCAGAAAGTCATAATACAGCAATGTGATAGCAGTCTTCTGTTTTCTGTTTCTTCTACCTTAATTTTGTTTTCCCCACACAGAAATGAAATTCTTAGGGTGAAGGAAAGGTGTCATTTATTTTTCCTATAGTTCTTACCTCCTCCACCTAGCCTATTCCTAGATATCTACTAACTTCTCAAGTAGCATTTGGTTAATGGGCAAGGGGCTGCATTAGTCTTCAAAATAAACATTTCTTATTCAGAAAATGCTCACTATAGGGAAGCAATATTGATGCATTAGTGGGCCCAGCCAAGTGGATGTTGCTTAGGTGGGCCACTGTATGGTAAAATTAAATTTTCAGAATGAAAAATTACAAGATCTAATTTCTGCCTTTCTTTGTATGTGTCCAATCCAGCATAATATTTTCACCTCTTTTTATTTATAAATGAAGTATTGTTTCCGATGTAACTTCATTAAGGGAGCACCTGGGTGGCTCAGTCGTTAAGCATCTGCCTTCGGCTCAGGGCGTGATCCTGGAGTCCTGGGATCAAGCCCCGCATCGGGCTCCCTTCTCCACTTGGAGCCTGCTTCCTCCTCTCCCACTCCCTTGTGTTCCCTCTCTCACTGGCTGTCTCTCTCTCTCTGTCAAATAAATAAATAAGATCTTTAAAATAAAAAAAAAGAAAGAAAAGCAAAATAAAGTACAACTGAACAAGTTCCTTAAATCAAATAGTGATTCAACTTGGGAGAACTTACAGAATCTTTTAATAATTATTTAAATGTTGAGAGTACAATTAGCTTAATGAGAGACTAATATTTCAAACCTCAGTTCAACTTGAGTACTATGAGTTAAGGCATTAAAATACAACCACAGGCACAAACCAAGTGTATATTTTAAACAATTCTATTTCCTACATGAGTCAAGTGTATCAGAAGGCCTACAAAATTCATTTTGTATCTCCATTTTTATTGTTGGTTTCCTTTTTATGCCTTCCTCATTGCATTTTCTCTCACTTGCACTCTTTCTCTTTTGCTTCAAGCTTCCTTTTTTATGCATATTGTTCTGCATATGATGCTCTGGTGGCTTCTCACAGCTCTTTCTCATTTATGAGTTGTCATTTGGCTACTGTCTGCAAAAAGTTGTATCAACTGAGCACACCAGGAAATAAAATGAAGGTGTCATGTACATGAGGGCTGGTTTCTAAGGTCAGGGAAAAAATAAGATGAAAACTGCATATTATTGAGTTACCCTTGAAACCCCCTTTGGTAGGCGCTAGGTAGGAGATCTTCTTTAACCAAGTCGAGCAAAGTCAGTTTTTCCTCCAGCATTGAAATCATTCACTCTTTATTCAGTCGAACCACAGAGGAAGTAGTTGGCTTCTTTACACAGGCTACACTGATCCCAAAATGAGATTCTTTAAACACATGTAATGGGATGAGATGCTCAGGTTCTGAGAGGCACCGGGGAACCAAGGTGCTGACAGAAGACAGGTCCTGGGAATCCACTTTAGGCTGGTTCTGGGGTATTAACACATTGAATGGCTGTACAGGTTGAATTTTCTGAATCAATTAAATGAATATTTTTCTTCTTTTCTGTTTGTTTTCTTCTTCCTTTCTTCTGTCTTTCTCATCCAAATACATATAATGAAATTCCATTTAGCTGAATGTGTGTGTGATATGACTTGACCCTTATATCAGGATGAAAGAGCTCACTGCCCTGGAAACAAACTCATATCTCTATAATGCTCTTGATCATTCACTTGAAAATAATTAAGGCCATTACACAAAGCTTCTGCACATCAAACGTGGCAACTTACAGGGTCTGACAGATGGGTTTTGGTCTTAACTCTTCCTTCACTGTCTCTTATGTTTGAATTATGTTAATAGATCTGGTTAAGCGGAAAAATTGTGGTGAACATTTTGGCATCATTAAAATAGCTTTTGTTTGCCTTGATATTGTGTGGTGAGTTTTCCAGTCTGTTTTTTTCCCTGCATCCCTCAATCAAGATGCACTGACCTAAGATGCCAGTAAATCTTGATAGAAGTCACATGGCTTCATCTCTCCTCTTAGCTTTTTTTTTTCTTTTTCAATTTACTTTATCTGTTTACAACAGCTTTATTGAAATACAATTCTCTTACCGTGTAATTCATCCATTTAAAGTGGTACAATCCAATGAGTTTTAGTATATTCCAGGGTTCTACAATCACTACAATAATCAATTTTAGAACATTTTCATCACCCTGAAAAGAAACCTCATGCTGTTTAGCTATCACACCCCAGATCCCCACCCCTATACCACCCCAGCCTTGGGCAACCACTTATCTACTTTCCGTCTCTATAGATTCGCCTTTTCTGGATATTTAACATAAATGGAATGTGAGTGAGGGGGATATTTAACATAAATGGAATGTGAGTGAGGGGGATACAGCATTGAGAGTCTGGTAGCACTTACATTAAGCAGAAGGAAACACTATGCAGATCTATGTACTTCAAACCAGTTTAGATGACTCAGTGGATTGGTGTTCAGGAATAAAATCATGTCTCAGCATTTAACGGTGTTATACATCACGGGCGTGAAAGCAACCTATCTCAGAGCAGGTACCAAAATAAACCACTAAGCCCCTAAAATATATACCTTGGTAGTAGATCAACACCAGCTGTATTTCAATATTTTCTCAATGACAGTATTAAATTTACTGACACATAAAGGTATATCAGACAATTCGTTTTACTTGTCACCTATTGGTCAGATTTGAGGAAAATGTTATGACCCTTATTCAATTCATTCTTTAAGTGACGGCTTTACTAATGAAGTTGCTTGAAAAAAAAAAATAGATTATTCAATGGAGAAAAGATTCTCCCCAAATGTAAAAACGAAATGTATGAGGAAAATTTTGCCTTGTCAATAATTTTTCTAAGTGTAACTCAAGGAAATTTTATCCGTTTTAAAATTCAGCATGATAAATTAAGGTTTTATTTGTTAATTCGTGTTAGCAGGTGTTAGCATGATATTATTGGTTTAGTCACAGTGGCAGTAGTATAAGTTTTAATTACTGACCTGAGGAACAAAGAATATATATATACTTTACACTTTTAAGCATATCTCAATTTGTATTTGTAATAATTGGAAACTCTCAAAGCTCAGATGTCTATGGAAGGTATAGAAAGAAGGTGCTCCCCATAAGTATTCTTTTAATCATAGTGATAGCACCATTTGCTAAATGCCTATTATAGGGCAGATGATAATATATTATCACATTAATCTTTACAACATCTCTGCGAGGTTAAGGGAGTTACCCTCCACTTTTTACTGAAGCTCCATGTATCAGGAAAGAAGCTTTAGCTTATGCGGCCCATTGGTGGTGGATTCAACCATCACAATTGGTTCGAATTTCCTTCCACACTTCCCGCTGCCTCTTTAATTCTTCAGTCTCTCAGATCAGAAACAATAATACAAATATTCCCCTATGTTTGTGTGGTGCTAGTTTTGACCAGGTTTTAAAGGCAGACTGAGTGGAGCTGTTCAGTTGTAAAGCATTACTTGGTAGATGGTCAAGCTGGTCAGTTACTACCCACCTATATCCAAGATGGTCCACATTTCTAGCCAGGAAGATTCTGGCACTGATAGTCTTCTCTGTTCTCAGATCGTCAGAGAAATACAGGGGGCTTCTTTTCACTAGATGTTTCACTAAAAATATTAAAGAATCACGATCTGGCCATTCTTTATAACGGGTCTAACATAACCTTTAGACACATTTTTTTTCTCTCTTTGGATTTGTTTTCTGATGACTTTTATCTTCCATTGGTTTATTAGAAGAAGACTATTTCACAGGGAAATGAAGCATTTAGACTGTCAAAACATCAAGCGGTGTTTACTAACTATCCACTATGGGGGATGTTATACAGGATTCAAAGGAGGATGCAAAATTAGTCTAACTCTTAAAGAACCTTAAAATCAGCTGAGGAGACATATATAGTTGTGAGACGAATAACCCTGAAACACTATATGACTAAATGGAAAATGACTAGTGTACAGAAAATAACAGAAGCCTTAAATCTTGTGTAATTTTAAATTAAGAAACCTAGTTAAGTAGTGTTTTTCTCTATAATAAAAGAAGTAATTAGTGTCAGGGAGATGTTTATACAAGTTTCAGGAATCATAACATTAAATACTCTGTCTTTGAAGTTAGATGGCCTGAATTCAAATCTGCCACTTATCTGCCATTTATCAGCTGTGTGATTTTAGAAAATCACTTCACCTCTCTGTGTCTCATTTTCCCATCTATAAACTGTTCCTAGCTTATGCTATTTATGTGACGTGTGCACTCCTCAATTTGCTATACTGTTCTAAGACTACATATGCTGAGTCACTGATTCAGAGAGTTACTATCATTTAGATACTTAGCAAGAGCCATTGGATGTTCATACTCATAGGAATTTATTATAAGCAGGACTAAGGGAAAGGTCAATTAACATTGGTTGAGACTGGGTGAAATGTACTAGGTGAAGTCCACAGTATACTTTTAAAATTTAATCCCAATGAGAACCCAGTGATCTAGGGCTTATAAGGCCCAGAGAAGTCAAATAATTTTCTGGTAAGTAAGGAGTGAAGTTAGCTTTCAGCTCATAATTTTATGAGTGCAAATCTCCTAATGTCAACACTAGTCATACCATAGAAGAAATGCATTTCTAGCTCCACAAATAAGTTTGTGAAATATAATCTATCATAATAAAAATAATTGGAAACAATTTAAATGCCCAACGTTAGAGACCTAGTTTAATTAAATATGCTAAACAAACAAAATGAATGAAGTTATTAAAATTATAATTGAGGATAATAATTATTAAAAGCATGCATAAAGAGCATAATAAGCTAATATATAAACAATTAGTAAAATTACATAAAATATATAAACATGGATGGCATATGCTAACAAAATTTTTGGTACGCATTATATATGATTTAAGTTTAGTTTAATCTGTTTTACTTTTTACACAAAACTTCTGAAGACAGACATTTAGAGGTAATTTATTAATATGTACATTATTCAAAGTAATTAATTTGTTTATAAAATTACTTTAAAATATGTAATGAATTACTATAAAAAATATAAAGTAACTTTTTGTTAGCCACTAAGGTCAGTTCCGTGTGTATAATAATAATAAGACAGAGTAGCTTCCCTGAAGGAGTTTGCAGTCTACCAAATTCAGTAAAGGCATTTTACTTGCAAAATATATTTTCCATTTAAAATATATACATATATATCTTTATCTTGATTTGTATAATGTTCTTTCTTTCCTTCAAATCTAGGTGGGTCAAGTATATATGTATAAAATAAAATAAAATTTTAATAGAATACTTGTTACATAAATCTGGAGTGTATATTGTATTTTAAGAGAAAAATATCCTAACACAATAAAAGTTATTAGTGACAAATTCAACTCTATTAAAGTTATTTTTTCATGGCAAAAATGACCATGTATGAAAATAAAATAAAATATCATTGGGAAATAGTATCTGTTAACACATAGGGCAAATTAATTTACTATATAAGATTGGACAAACTTTCAGAGATTATTAGAAAACTGGAAAACAGGACCAAAGAAATAACATAATACAGCATAGAAAGATAAAATTATATATATATATATATATTTTTTTTTTAATAGAATTTCAACAGAAATGGAGAAGACAAAGGCAAAGTCTCTAATCAAAGAGGCAGTGTCTGAAAATTTTCTTGAATTGACAAAAATCAGCAGTCTTCAGTTTCAGGAAAAAAAAATCTTTTTTTCAGAGAAAAAAAAATTTAATCAAATTAAAAAAAAGCAAATCCACGCATAGACACATATGTATTTTCTAACTGCAAAGTACCAAAGACAAACTGAAGATCTTTGAAAATCCAGAGAAGAGACACAGTTTAAAAAAAAAAAAAAAGGTAATCAGGTGGCCATCTAATTTCTCAACCTCTATCATGAAAGACAGAACATAAGGAAATGATGATCTTAAAGTTCTAGGATAGGAAATAAAAACTGTTAACCTAGTTCCAGTTTCTATACAATTCTATCTTTAAAAAATAGTGGCCAGAAAAAAAGATGTTTTTAGAAATACAAACAAAAACTTATCGAGTGGATTACTGCTTAAGAACAAAGGACATACACTGAGAAAAAAGGAAAATAGTTTTTAGAAGAAAACTGAGAGGGGTGCCTGGGTGGCTCCGTCAGTCAAGTGTCTGCCTTGGGCTCTGAGCATGATCTCAGAGTCCTGGGATCCAGCCCCACGTGTGACTCCCTGATCAGTGGGGAGTCTGCTTCTCCCTCTGACCCTCCCCCCTCTCATGCTCTCAATCTCTCACTCTTTCAATCTCAAATAAATAAACAAAATCTTAAAAAAAAAAAAGAAAATTTAGATATTCTAGAGGCTTATGAAAAAAAAGAGCAAGTATATGAGTAAATTAAACAAACACTGGTTGTTAAAAAGAGTAAGAATATTGTTCAATGAATATGGTTTAGAATATGAATCTAGGTAATATGAAAACCCTAGCCAAAAACATATACAATGGAAAGTAGTGATTTGAGTTGACACACTGTGAGTCATTTTAATTTACTTGTTAAAAATTTCAAGGGCTGAACATAAGAATTTGTAAAGTATATAATCTTAAAGGGAAGAAAATAAGTCTTGGGAGAAATATTCCACCAAAAGTCGATCAATGAAAGAAAAAAATAGGGTAGAAAGTAAATTTAAAAATAAATCAGAACAAATTTAAAAATGAAATAACTGTACACACATAAAGCAAATTATGTGAGTTATCACAATCATTCATTACAGGGGTGCTTGGGTGGCTTAGTCAGTTAAGTGAGCAACTCTTGATTTTGGCTCTGGTCACGATCTCAGGGTCCTGGGATCAAGCCCTGCATCAGGCTCCATTCTCAGTGGGGAGTGCTTGCGATTCTCTCTCTCTCCCTCTGCCTCTTCCCCTCCCGTGCTCTCTCTCTCTCTCTCTCTCTCTCTCTAATAAATAAATCTTTAAGAAAATACAAGGCAAAGTAATTTTAAGTCAAGAAGCTTTCCCAAACGTAAGTTGAATCAACATAGACCAATTTTCACTTAATGAAAAAGATATAACCATTCTAAATTTATAATTCCTAGTAATGTGTGCTAAAAAGCAAAGAAATATTTTAAACACACACACAATTTGGATGAAAAGCAAGGTCTAAGAAATTTTTAAAAATTAGATTCATTTGAAACATAATCTTTGATCAAAGGCAATTCAATTGGAAATAAAAACCAAAGACATAAAGCTTCTCCATTGTTAGAAATTTTAAAATATATTTGAAAAAACTGCTTCCTAAAACAGCAGAGTCAAAAGAGAAATCATAATGGAAATTCAGAAATACTTAAAACAATAATGAAAATACAGTGCACCAACTTTTGTGGAAGGCACCAAAATCCCACAGTAATCAGAGGGCAATATATTGTTTTAAATAAATACTTATATCAGAAAAGAAGGAAACTGGAGAGTTAACACACTGTGTATCCTAACTTAGAAAAAGAGGAAGACATTAAACTCAAAGAATAATAAAACAAATAATGCAGATTATGTGAGAATCAATGAAATAGGAAAAGAAGATCTATTATGATAGAGGTTCTAAAACCATGAACGACATTTTATTTTAAAAAGTTAATGAATATACATGTATATAAGGACAACACAACTCAGGATGTGGTTGAGACTGAAAAGATAACCAAATGATAATATCCAGTAAAAAAAAACGGACAAAGAGATGACCTAAAACTGCTATAGAATGAACAAAACACCTGGGTCATCCTGTAACTATTCAAGAATGAGGTCAGGAGTTAAAACATCTTCTCCTGAAGAAAACAGTCAGTCCAAATGTTCTGTGTGAATTCTCTCAAAAATTCAAGGAACAGATAATTCCAGTCTTCTACAAAATATTGCAGAAAATAAAATAATAGGAAAAGACATCCAACTCATTGCATGAGCCTAGTGCAAACCTGATATCAATATAGAGAAAGACAGCATTAGACAAGAAAATTAGAGGCCAATCTTACTTATGAACACGAATGGAAGAACACGAAGCAACCTATTAGCAACCCTAAATTCAGCAGTACGTAAGAAAGATACTGCATCACACCCAATCTGTTTGCAAGAATGCAACTTAATTCAAAATGAGGAAACCTACTATGTAATTATCCACATTAGTAGATAGAGAAAAATCACATAATCATTTCAGTGGAAGTCTAAATACGTCTGCGATAGAATTCCACAACAATTTATAGATATATAAATCCTAGCAAACTAAGAATAAAAATAAACCTCCCAAAGCCGATAATGGGAATCAAAGAATCTTCAAATTATTAGAATAAATAAAATGTAGAAATGTCTCCTGATTAAATATCAATATATAAAATGCAAAAGTTTTGTACATATCAATACCGTTTTCCAGATATAATATTAATACAAAAATAGATCGATACGCAAACGCAATTCAATACATAAAAGTGTTTTCATTTGTATATTTCAGTACCATTTTCAATAAAAACAAAAACACACACAAAATGTATCTAGCAGCAAAATGAAGTATGTCTAACAATTTAAAGGAGAAAATAACAGAAAAACGGAAAATGAAACACAAAAATAATGGATATAAATACTATGCCCACGAATGAAAACATTCATTATCTTAAAGTGACTTAGATCCAAAAGTGATGTAGAGATTAACAGGTAATTCTAAAAATTATGTAACAGAACTATTGACAAATTGAGTTTACATTATAAATGGTAGATTAAGGGGCCAAAAACAGCCACAGCATTTCCTCACAGATCAAGCACCCATTTCTGACACGCTGAGACAGTGAACTACTTGAGAGCAAGACCATGCCTTTTCATCTTCATATCCCTTAACTGTGAGCACCCCTAAGGCTTAGAGGGTGCTTAATAAATGCTCCATTAATGATTCGTTATCACCGGAAGTCTTAGGATTGACATTTTGGGACTGTGTATTCCTTGTGAGTCATAATGGCCAGAGCAAGAAAGGAACATTTTGAATTATTCGAGTCAATGGTTTCACTTTCTATTTATTTAAACTGAGGCCTGAGATGTTGATTGGCATGTCAGTCCCGGCAGAACTAAGTGGGAAATCCACCTTGGTATCTCTCTTCTCCCAATCTTCTCATTCCAACACTTTCTCCTGTGGATTTGGCTACTTTTTCTATGTGGAGTTAGGGTCCAGTTTAAGAGTTTAATACAGATGTGTTTGTCCAATCCATTCCCTGACTCAGGTGTTTTCCTTGGTGAATAGAGCTGGGGACATTTTAATTAATTTATTATGTCCCTTCAATTAGGGGACCCAATTAATAATTGAAATGGGTTTTTAATTGGTTTATATCCTCTAGGGTATCATATTAATAACATAAATAAACTAACAGGTTTGCATTGAATTAGGATTCATCTATATGCATATCTGTTGCCTCCCAATACATTATCTATCCTGGACCTCCAAAATTGAATGTAACTTTTTAAACAAAGACATTCTGATGCACTAGTTTCCTGTTGTTGTTCTACTTTGAGGCAAGGTCATAGTATTCTCCAGTTGGGATGAAAAATGTTGATGTGACTTCTTTTTTCAGTACTAGATTCATGATTCCCCAGTTCTCCAGTCCTACATGTTGAAATCACCTCTGAATTGGGTGTCCTCTTCAGGCTTCTATTCATAGACTTATTATGAACCATCACAGGTAGGCAGATCCTTAGAAATCATTTGTTTTTCCCCAGTGAAAAAAAAACAGAAAAACCCTGGAGAGGTTACACAGCATGCCCAACCTCACACAGCAAGGCAGTAATAACAGTGGTTTCTATGAAGACATCTTACAGATTTTTCTCTCAAATGTCATTTATTTTGCCCTTCATTTATTTCCCTTTGGGATGTTACCACACAAGGCCACACTTGGATTGGCCTTCTCTTCTCTTGAGAATAACCAGTGATTTATCCTACTGAAAAAAAGTCAAATTTCATTATGATATTTCCAGCACTTAGCCAAATACTCAGGACAACAGTGTCTCTTTTCCAAGTTATTTGGAGTAAACTGTCGAAGAGCTTCTAGCATTTTCTCCTATAGCATTAACTCCATGCACCCTCAAGATGTGCAATCCCAGTACACTCCTCCCCTGAATGCTTGGTCTGAATTTACTCTTCCGACCTTGTTCCTGCTGTTTGACTCACACAAGTTCTCCTCAATATGTGGCTATCTCCCTCTTCATCGAATCTCTCTGGCTGGTTCTTTCTTCCTTGCCTCTAGTCCTGAAGATTTCTCTAACTTGGTGGTTTTCACAGTGTAATGTAGTCCTCAGACTAATCTTGAACTTTCTACAAATGTTAGTTCTTGTTCCTCCTCCCCACAAACTCAGGGGATGGGTCTAGCAACCTATTTTAACAAGTTCTCCTGGCATTTCTGAC
Organism: Ursus maritimus; assembly: GCF_017311325.1. NCBI lineage: Eukaryota > Metazoa > Chordata > Mammalia > Carnivora > Ursidae > Ursus > Ursus maritimus. The sequence continues at coordinate 64,244,925 of NW_024426996.1, forward strand.
GCAAGCTAAAGTTTGAGAACCACTGCTCTCACTTCTTGGATGAAGAAATGATCCCTAACCAAACCTTACACCTCTTTTAAAACTCTGTTTCTTTCTAGGGGCACCTGGGTGGCTCAGTCGTTAAGCGTCTGCCTTCAGCTCAGGGCATGATCCCAGGGTCCTGGGATCGAGCCCCGCGTTGGGCTCCATACTTTGCTGGGAGCCTGCTTCTTCTTCTCCCACTCCTCCTGGTTGTGTTCCCTCTCTTGCTGGCTGTCTCTCTCTCTCTCTGTCAAATAAATAAATAAAATTAAAAAAAAAAAAAACAAAAAAAACAAAAACAAAAAACTCTGGTTCTTTCTAAAAGGCAAAATGAAGTCCTCACGTTTACACCCACAAATATCAGATTTGATATTTGATTTGATTTGATAATCAGATGAATAGTTGGGGTGTACACCTTACTATCCCCAAGTGAAAGCTGAGGGCAAGGATTCCAGCCTCTATTCCTAGCTTTTCTTCCACATAAGGCCTCACACTTGTTAACGAATTAATAAATGCTTATTGAATGACTAGAGGCAGTAATAGTGATGGTGACAATATAATTTTATAGTGGATATTTGTCCTGTTTGTGGTCCTATGGCATCTTTTCCACATTCTTTCTAAGTTTGGGAGTTCCTTAAATTACAGATTCTAGTTTTTCAAAATAAATGGCCAAACGCACTCCGTTTCTCTTGTAGCTGGTGCACGGCCCTACCAATCAGAAGCCTTAAAACGTAGTGATGGGACAAGGGAGGATCGGGGAATTCTTTTCCTCTCTGGTGGGTCAGGAGTGGCAATAGTTATGTGTTAAATTCCTGGCAGGAAGAGGCATTGGTGCTGGAGGTAACTTTAAGTTCCTTAGAAATGGCAGGTTCTGGGGAGTCAGGGGCCCTTCCCGATCAAGGGCAGTGTCAGTATCTCCCTGCTTTTCTCATGGGACCAGTTCCTGAATGACTGGCATTTAGCCTGGTTCTCCAGCTTGCTCAATGACTCTGTGGGCCACCCAATATCGTTTCAATAAACTCTGTTTCTTAATAGGAGAGTCAGCTTCTGTTGCTTGAAAGATAGAACCCTGACTGATGCAGTAATAATAAGCTTGGCTACATTTGATTGAGTAGTTGATATGTCTATTAAGCTGCCTCGACCTCCCCAATATAACAGAAAATTGACTAGTCTGAAAAGATAGAGATCGCAGAAAAAGTCATGTCTATTTACCCTCTGTCAGGCCTCCATATACGAATAGGAATACCTGACAATATCTGCCACTCTCATTATTCCAGAAGAACAGCATGTGATACTACCTGACACATTCTTCTACGTCATAAACAATATCATTCCTCAAGGGGGTGATAGGCATTGTACGTGGCTGGGGTGAAGGTCTCCATTTGTCAGCTCACATTTTTAATCTTTAAGGTCAAGGTTCTCTGCTCTTGGCACATCTTAGGTGGGTGAAAGGAAACATTCACATACCAAAGTTCAGATAGCATGACTGGGAAAGTCACCCTCTAATCCAGAGAGACTCTCTTCCTGGAAAATTACTGAATTATACAGAACTGATACAAGTCTCTCTCGGACTTGTCGAACAGGGTTCCCCACGCTCTGACGTGAGTGTTGGCAGTGCCATCCTCACTGTACAGATGGGGCTCAGAAAGGCGAAATCAAAGTTATGATTACATACCTCAATGTTAGCAGAACTGGGACTTAATTTCATATTCATCTAATTTAACAGCCTGTATTTTCCCCACCGAAATGCTGTCTTTCAGGGAAGGTCTTTTCTACCACGTTGTTCTGAATACTCCTCTCTCTTTCCTCCCCAGATCCTACAGAACACATTCTCCCTTAAGTCCCAAATATACTTTTGGTACAGTACAGAACACTTCACCACTCACATTTGTTTGCATGCATATCACCTTATCTGAACTGCCAGTTACTGAGCACACAGATGACTCTTTATTCATCTTTGTTCCCCATGTTCCTATCGGAGTATGTGGATTATAGTAGTTGCTCAATAAATATTTATTACATGAATGATGGGTCAATGAAAGCAGAGGAAAAAGATCCAGTTTGGTATAGGTAATGATGAAATATTCTCTTAGCATTCCAGAAAACACGCAACTCATAGGGAGAAGAGTGCTCTGGCACTGCCCCTTACACAAGGATGCACTCACTATGGCCCACTTCCGAGAAACTAACAACACCGTCTGAGATCATTACTCATCAACCCCAACTACTCAAAACCTTGCAATGCAGCTGGCATGCCTGACAACTCTCTGGATCCCTTTGCAGTACCATTTTGTTACTGACAAGGGGCCACGGAACCACGGAACCACACAAATAAAGCTTTGTGCTGAGGCTTAAGTGTCAATACCACAGCTCAGTTTGCAGCTCAGGGCGTCCTCCCTCATCTGGACTGTACTTCTTGGGAATGAACCCTGACCGACAGTCCCCATCAGGCAGAGTGAAGGCACTTTTCAAAGCCTGTGAGACACTCGCTTGCATTAGATGGTGTCTGAGTTCTGGAGATTGGCACAGAACCAGCAAGGTATGCTACTGCCATTCAGGGGATTAAACGCGCAGCCATTACCATTATGTGCAATTAAAAACAAACTAAGAAGTGGCCATGCAATCTGACCACATTGCATTCCACTTGGTGAAATCCAATTTGTAATGCGAGGGCAAGAAAAATACTTTCTCCTTTTCTTCCTTTCTTTCCCTTAAAGGAGGTGGCGGAGGGGAGGAGAAAGTGCGTAAGCTTTGAATTCTGAAAGACCAGGATCTCATATCGGCTTTCTCTCTCATTCATTGTTGACCTTTGGAAAGTCACTTCTTGTCCCAGAGATTCCAATCTCTCTCCTACCAAATAGGTAGCATAACATCTTCCTCTCATTCCGCTAGGACAAATTAAATGAGCATTACAGGAACTCAGGAGTGCTGGGCTTGTTCGTTCTTTCTTTCTTTCTTTCTTTCTTTCTTTCTTTCTTTCTTTCTTTCTTTCTTTCTTCTTTCTTCTTCCTTTCTTTCACCCACCGCCAATTTCTTAGTGTCCTCCTTGTTCCTTCATCTCAGCACAGATGTGCCTGGTGTTCCGTTGGGGGAAAGAGCACGCAGAAGCCACGGGAAAATGAGAATGTGTCAGTTACACAGCTACACCTTCCCGCCAAGGATAAACATTCTCCAAGGCGGGAGAAAGGGATCTATGTGGACCCAAGTGGAGGGAAACAGCTGTACACTAAGGTTCATGCTGGAAGAAGATACCTCCTTTCAAACGTTGCTGCATCTTCGAAGCACCGCATCAAAGAAGGCCAAATGATGTTCCTTCTGCTGAGCGAGGCTGGGATGTCTGCACTCATCTCGCTACACATGTGGGAAGGGCTGTGGTGACCTGAGAGCGGCTTTGTGGGAGTGACTTCCCCACTGGTCCTAGGCCATACGCGATTTGTGCAAAGCAAATGGGTCGGACGATTTCATTTCTAATTTTTCTCTGTATGGACTTTCCTCTGGTACACAGGGAAGGTTGGTAAAGTGAGGAAATTTGGGATGCCTGGGTGGCTCAGTCAGGTAAGTGTCTGCCATTGGCTCGGGTCATGATCCCAGGGTCCTGGGATCGAGTCCCACACCTTGCTCGGTGGGGAGCCTGCTTCTCCCTCTGCCTGCTCTGCCTGCTGCTCGCCCTGCTTGTGCTCTCTCGATCTGCCAAATAAATAAATAAAACCTTTAAATAAATAAATAAAGTGAGGAAATTTACTCTTTGTGGGAGGCCACTGAGAGTCTGGTTGCTTTTAGGGAAATTAGTATTAAAGACCTTTTTGCCACTAAGTGTTCTATTCCAGAGCGAGACTCAGACCCACCCAAGGGCACAGCTAAGTGGGCCTTTACATGTGTATTAATGACTCCATTGGAGCATATTATTTTGCATTTGAGACTAAAGATTTCTTTCCACAGATTTTACAGTTTCCAGGGCCCTTAAATAAAACAGTGATTTGTACTTCTTAAGAGTTCCTCACTCACTATGATGTTATTCAATCCTGAGTTACTTTATAAAGTTAAGGTACAGATAACTCCATTTTACAGATGAGAAAAGTAAGGCCCAGAATACTATCTGTCTAAAATGGTACAGCTGGTTAGTAGCAGCATCAACGCCAAAATCACCGACAACACCTATATCCTCACCAAGACGGTTACAGATTTTGTGGGCCCCAGAGCTTTGTTCTGTATAAATAAGAATAGGAAAAATATTCTACTTTGCACATTTTATAAAATATGTGATTGTATGAACACATGTCTAAGGCCCCTCTCAGGAGCACGGATGGGGCCTAGGCAAGTGAGGGCCCCAGAATGTAAGCTTCACTATCTTCATAGTAAACCATCTGCTACCACAAAGGAATGTGCTAGAAAGAGACCTGCATGTGGTACAGTGCACATACTCATTAACTAGTTGTCATGAGTTTCCTCTTTTGCTTTATGTGATCTCTATAGAGACTCAGAAATGTACGTTTCAAGATGAGAGCCATGGGTCGTGCGAGACTTCATTGCTGTCTTCAGAACACCTACACCGCCCACCCACCCTCACTGCTGTCCTCCCCTGCTTGGGATGCCATCCTTCCTCAGAGCCTGCTCTGTCTGGTCAGTGGCTCAGGTCCCATGATTTGCCTTATACACTGAACACAGTTGCTCCTCACAAGACTCAGAGTCTGGTTCAAATAAGGGCCTACACCCCCTACTTCGTTCTCCTTTCATTTTTAGAAATGTGTATTATTTTGTCATCTCACTTCCAGAGGTCATGACTCCTTTTACCTGTGGTTCTCCCTTCGCAGCTTTAAACAATGGTTTTCTTCGTTTGTTTGTCTTTTTTGAGAACCCCATGGAAGCTTTGTAAGCGCCCACCTGCCTTCTCCAGATGTATCACAATCATCATTTGAAACCTGTGTGGGGCCCATATAGGACGCAGAGTGGGCAGCTGACCAGGTGTCAGGAGACCCAAGTTCTAATCTTGACCTTGTTTCTGTCTTCTTATCTAACCTTGTATCATGCACTTTTTTGTATTCTGGAAATACTAAAATCACAGTACAGTATGTTAGGAGGAAACATTAAGCAGTGGTTTCCATTTGGGTTTCATCATAAAAACACAGTGTACTTTTAAAATGAAGATTCCCTGGCTCCATCTCAGACCTTGAGAATCATAGCAAGGAACAGATAGTCACTACGACGATCCCCCGTGCATCACCAACAGTCAAAAAAGCAGAGGACAGTTCTGATACGCCACAGATAACTGAGGAATCCAAGGATTATTTCATTTCTTCTCCCTTTTACAGAGGGTATAGCATTATATCAACACTTTGAGAAATGAGAAGAGAGGGTTTAACAACCCCTTTTCATCTAAATCTCAGATAATTATNNNGCTGAACTTGAACTGCGATCTGTGGGCCATGCACAGCTCTGATAGGCACCCTGGGGGCGCCACGTGGCCAAGCAACCCAATGACCTGCCTCCTTGCTGAGCTTCCCTTGGCGTTGCAGCAAGATTCCTGAAGACGGCGAGCCTCCCAGGCACAGAGTGGGTCTCTGAGATCTTTGAAACTCTGTGGGCAGTGAGTGTCCTTACACATATTGGGGCACAAGTGAGGCAGGGATCTGTGTGGCGTCTACTCTGAAATGCCACTGCTGAGCCTGTGAAAGGTCCAAGAGTAGATCAGATTCCCAAGTTCCCAGCTGGCAGGTCTGTAGGAAAATCAGATTCCTGTGAGTCCTTAGAGGTCATGGGAGGGTGACTGCTACTGGTTAGAGGCAGGGTGGCTCAGGGCAGAGACAGGAAGGAAGTGAATAGGGCAAAAAGGGAATGAAATGGGACCAGAAGACATTGACTCCAGTTATTATTTTTCCAGTTTGGCCACCTTAGATGGGCTATGGGTTCGTGAGCACTACACAGAGAGTGGTCTTCAGCTTCAACAAGCACATTCCCACCCCAAGGACAACACGCGCGCACACACACGCACACACACACACACACACACCCCTTGTGTAAGTGACTCAGCTGTCAGTCATCAAACTCACCCAAAGTAGCAGCAGCAGCAACTAAAAACTGCATGTGTACATAAACACACACACACACACACACACACACACTCACTCACTCATGTACTTGCAGCACAGTCACCTGGCAGAACCTCAAATTCTAACCAATTATTAACCTTTTAATTAGACTCACTGTCTTTGGGGCCAAGAACTATAGTTCACTCCTGCTTATATTTCCCCAAGCACAGTACCTGGCATCCTGTGGCAAATGGTTGTAGGATAAATTAATAGAGGTAGCAGCAACTATCGGGTATACTACTTCTTAATATTAAAAGGTAAATATGATAAAAGCTTTCAAAATCACAATGAACTATAGCTAGATAGAAATGCTTAACATATTTTTAAATGGATAAACCTAGGCATCCATGAGATTTGAGCTCTTAGCTGAAGGCTGGTGAACTTAGTAAAATCTATGAAATGAATTAACTTTGAGACAGATACATATATTGACAAAAAATTGCAAAGTCATCTGTGTTAAACAACATAACAAGGATCACATGGTACTATTATTAGTTGCATAAAACAGTCTCTTCCACTAAACAGTGACAACTTGAAGGTACTAGACCTGTAACACTCATGTCTGTAGCCCTGGTACCTAGCAATGTGTGTCAGATAGACTGTAGGAATGATTACGTCCTGATTAAAGTGCATGGAAATGTAAACATTGACAAAAACCTATTTGAAGTGTATGTTTACTCCAACATCACATATGTACCTCTTCCAATTGACCTTGTAAATGAAATGCTTTGCAGTTGAAGGGGAATAGAACATGTACAGAGATTTTCCAGTGTTTATTTTTACATTGAACATCAACTAGGCCCCAAGGCTAATGCTACTGACCTGTAACATGCATAGAGATATGGCCAAGCAACTGGTCACTTGGTCAGTAAGCTGAAAGGCCGGGGGAATCCTGTCCTCAATGGGACACTGCCATCTGGTGTATGCCCCAGGTTAGACAGCCAGGGAAGGGATGTTGCTCAGGGTCAGGAAAGGTAGGGAGACAGAGGTAACCCTTGAGTATAACATATTGCAAAGACACTCTGTAGACAAAAATGATCACCTACTTGGTTGGGCTCTTGGAGTCAAAAGCTCAAATTATCCAGAAATGGGATAGAGAGGATGTTAAGTAGGAAGGGGGGAAAAAAAGTCCTCAATGTCTGCAATAGGTTGAGCGTTTCGCATTGGTTACCCCATTTAATTCTCAGTCACCCAACAAAGTAAATATTACAATGGTTACATAACATGTAAGGAAATAGAGGACCAGAGAAGGTAAGTAACTTGCCTGAGGTCACGTAGGTAGAAGTAACCATCAAGCTACTGCTCTTTTCTCTATATCTTGCTGCCTCCGTGACTTTTTCCTTTTAATTGATAGCCTCTTAAAAGGAGGGATGTTCTCTGTCCAAATGTAGTTTTAAAGAGAGCTAAATAGTTCTCAATGATAAGTGATCTATTTATATAGAGAAGTACACCCAGAATTCCTGGCTGTTTGTAACTTACTATTTAAGTGAAGAGAGAGAATCACATAATAAAGTGAATTAACACTTAAAAATCAGTGCAACACCAAGGCCAAAAATATTATTATGCAAATAATATAAGAAGACACTTGACATTGATCTATGAAGAAATGCAAGAGTTAAGGAAAATCAGTAATTCTGATCCTATCTTGATTTAAAATTTTGATATTTTGCTCATTATATATTTTTGGGCATTAATTTTTACTTTTTTTGCTACGCAAATACATTTTTCCAGCCTTATAAAGAGAGATAATTGACATATAAGATTATGTAAGTTTAAGGTGTATAACGTGTCGATTTGATACACTTACATATTGTAAAATAATTACCACTACAGCATTAGCTAACACCTCTGTCAGGTCCCATACTATCTCTTCTTCTCCTCCTTCTCTACCTTCTCCACCTTCTCCTCCTTCTCCTCCTCCTCCTCCTTCTTCTCCTCCTCGTCCCCCCTTCCTCTCCCCCACTCCCTCCCCCCTTCCTCCTCCTCCTCCTCTTCTTCTTCTTCTTTTGTTTAAAGATTGTATTTATTTACTTGAGACAAAGACAAGAGAGAGAGAACAAGTGGAGAGAAGGGCAGAAGGAAATGGAGAGGGACAAGCAGACTCCCCACTGAACACAGAGCTCAATGTGGGGCTCAATCCCAGAACCCTGAGATCATGACCTGAGCCAGAGTAAAATATGAGCCACCCAGACCCCCTACACACACACTACCTCTTCTTTTTTATGGTGGGAACATTTAAGATCCACTCTCTTAGCAACTTTCAAATACATACTAGAATATTACCAATTATAATCACCATGCTATACATTAGATCCCAAGAAGTTATTCATCTTAAAACTGGAAGTTTGTACTTTTTGACAAATTCCCCAGCTCCCCCAACTCCCAAACCCTGATAACCACCATTCTAGTCTCGATTTCTATGAGTCTGGGTTTTTTTAGATTCTACATATAAATGATTTCATACAGTATTAGTTTTTGTCTGATTTATTTCACTTAACATAATGTTCTCAAGGTCTACCTATGTTACAAATGGCAGGATTTCCTTTTTTATCATGGCTGATAATATTCCATTGTATCTATTCATACATGTGTGAGTATATTATATGTATGAATACACACACACACACACACACACACGCATATCTTCTTTATCCATTCATCTATTGAAAGTTAGGTGATTTCCATATTTTGGCTATTGTAAATAATGCTGCAATGAACATGAGAGTGTAGATACTGCTCTGGGATCCTGATTTAAATTCCCTTGGATATACACCTAGAAGTGGGATTCCTGGATCATAGTTCTATTTTAACTTTTTGAGAAACCTGCATACCATTTTCCATAGTGGCTGCCCCATAATTTTTATTTTTTAATATCATCATAAAATGTTATTTATCTTGATTGCTGAGGATTTTTGGAACCTCCTTAAGTTTTGTGCCTGGAGGGAGTCTAACTAGCCATGGTTCTGAAGGGTTTATAACTGAAAGGATGGAAACAGTCTAGAAAAAAAATCTTACTTTGGCATCATGTCTGTCAAAGAGATTCTGGCTTGCTCACTATTATCATAATGTACCTTGTTTTCTCATGTGAAAAAAGTTATATTATTATAAAAACCATTAATGATAAGACAGTGGTAGAAACACAATATGGTAATTATTACATACCCCATATACCTTGAGGTTTTTATGTGTCTTATATGAATAACAACTGTTTTATCTGTACTCCAGGTTAATTTAAATAAACTATTAGATACAACATCTCAGTTTCGAAGCACAATATGTATGTGTTAGAGCTGTTAATCACAGAATGATGGGTACTTGTTTCGATGGGCACCTCAGGAGACTTTTGTTGTGTGTACATGGTGTTAATGCAGAAAAATGCTTTTGCTTCTGATTTTTGAATTAAACCATAAATATCACAAGGGAAATAATGTTTTCTACCAACATGTTGCAAATGTAAATTAAATAAAGTGTTAGCCCCTAGGTTTTCACTAAAAACACTTTGGTGGTGAAAAGTCACATTAAATTGGACAAAATCCTCTCTAATCGGAGATGTTCGGGGCACCTTTCATGCAATAAGAAGTCAAAAACATCCTTAAGCCACAGGCCATTCTAGATAGGATCATGAAGAGTCTCAGACACGGATTTAAAATATTTTCAGGGACGCCTGGGTGGTGCAGTCAGTTAAGCACCCAGCTCTTGATTTCAGCTCAGGTCATGATCTCAGGGTCTTGGGATCGAACCCTGCATCAGCCTCCACACTCAGTATGAAGTCTGCTTGAGATTCTCTTTCCCTCTGCCTCTCCCCTCCTCAAATAAATAAATCTTTAAAAAAATATTTTCAAACAAGATAATATCCCCAGAAAAATTCCCTATTGATGTTCAGGGATTTTCTCTAGAGGGCACAAATCATAAAATTGAAGAGACACTGTCAAGATTTTATGTATTAAGTTAAAGCTTAGTCCTGCTCAGCTCAACTTCTATTAATTATTTTTCAACTCATGGCAAGCAGAAATTAACAAGGATGTGTCATGGTAAGTAATTTCCTCCCATTCCCTATTGCAATGTCACAATCTAGATCTTTCTTCTGAGAAGATTTAGTTGAAACTTCTATCTCACACCTCCTGGTAAGAATACCATTTAATGTTCCATTAGCAAAGCAGAGCATTTGGAAGACATAATGAAGAAAATTCTCAGAAGAACTCAAAGAAAACTTGAGGGAGGGCCCTGTTTTCATATTAATCTTGCGGTTAAGTTGGAGTCTGGGTAAAGTTGTACAAATTCCTTTGTAATTTATCTGGCAGAATAAGATTTCAGTCAGACAAGGTACTTACAATTGAGAAACCAGCTTCTCTCCAGCCATAAAGCATGCTAATTGGAAAGCTGTGGGCAGAATTCCTGCCAAAAAACAGGGAATCTTCTCAAATATTAATGATGCCCTCCTGCCAAACTTTTGGATGCTGTCATGAATCTCATGGCTTACAGCTTTATGTCACTTCATCATGTCTTTGATCTTGCTGTTGGTGTACCCCAAAGAAGTAATCCTGTCCTGTGGTGGGGCCGTGAGACACAGTGTTGACGTGTCTATAGGGTTGGGAGGGAAAGCTGGTGTCTACACAGGTGGGAACATCCCATAAAGGTGACATGCATTACAAACTGAAAAAGATAATGACAAATACATTTAGGAGTCACACCAAGCTCAATAAGGAATTTAAATTGTTCTAAAATCATAGAATATGGCTGGTACTGCTAGCAAACACAGAAGACAATGGGAACAATGGCAATGAGTAATTCATTCAGAGATTGTAACGAAAATTATCATTCAGGAGAAGCAAGAATTTTCCAACTGTGTTGGGAAAATTTTTTAAGGGAAGGATAACATTGGCTATAAGGTGCAGCTGACTGATCACATACACGGTACGGGATGTTCAAGCACTCCTAACTTATTTTTGAGAAGCTTAACAAAATTAATGCTGTTCCTCCAGATGCCTAATTCACTCTACAGAAGTGGTCTCCATCTCAAATCTCGACCAGAAGTTGATTTGGAAGCTGGCAAGCGTGCACCCTTGGCAACTGAGAACATCAACAATGACAGAAGAGCCTGCAACCTTCCCCTCTGCCCAGGAAGAGGTCAGAACCTTGGCACTCCACTTTGGGAAGATTGCCAACTTTGAGTTTTAGACAGCCCATTTAAATGCTTTATCTGAACTGCCTATTACTTCACAGCTAAGGGCCTCTCTATTCAGCCAAAGTGGTCAGATAGACATTTGATGAGTATTTGGGTTGTTATGCCAAAGTCATTTTTGGCCTTCGTTTTTTGGATACTTGTGAGAGCAATTGTCAACTCAGTTCCTTGAATAATTGATTGCAAAGAGGGTTCCTGTAGATGGGAACTTAAGGTTCTTATGAAGGCATTCCAGAGCAGAAATTTCCATGTGGAATAATGGTATAAGAAAAGGTGTAATAAATCCTCACACTTATATAGTACTTTATAGTTTAATATAATGGTTAAGAGCACAGGCACTGGAGTCAGACTGAATTAGGTTTTTGAGTTATGTTAACTCCTATGAAAATCAGTTGCTGAAATTCAGATTCTGTAGTTTCTTAAGGGCTTTGCTACTTACTAGCTGTGTGGCTTCAGGCAAATCCAACCTCTCCAATGACCTTGTTGGTAAAATGGGGATGATAATGTCTATGTAATAGGGTTGGTTTGAGAATTCGAAACTATACTATATGTAATATAATATGTGTAAATATGATTTTATATTACAGCTCCTTGCAAGTAAGTAATCAATTGTAGATGACAAATCTATTTTATATATTATGAAGACCTTCACACGAACCCTTTAGAGTCAGGGATGGAGTTTTATGAAGATGGGCCAGGCAAACTTGTCAAGTGAGCTAGACAATTTAAGCTATCCTGAGATTAAATAACCAAGCAAACAAGTAAATGGACTACAATGTCCATTGGTAAGGGACACCTACATACCCCAGCTTTGGAGTATGAACAATATATTAGTCATCCATGTACCGCATAATTCAAGCTCAAGAGTGCAATTAAGTATCTCTTACTGCCTTTGCTATGGCAAGGTATGGGATTATGGTATCAGGTAAACCTAATTTGCATCCTGATTTCACTGTTTACTGACTGTGTGATCTTGGAAAAATTAATGTAACTTTTCTAATCTTCATTTATAAAATGGGAGGAGTAGTAGTTCCTAGCTCACAGCGCTGAGAAATTCAATGCGACAATGCTTATAAAGTGCTCAGCATCGAGCCTGGCATATAGTAACAATACAGTAAATATTAACTACTATTATTACATCTAGAGAATAAAAGAGGACAGGAAGCAAAACAAAAATGTATTGAGTACTGACTTCATGTAGGACACTCCGCCAGATCCTTTATGTGTGTTATTCTTTTTTATACTCTCAGCATCTCTGGAAGATGGGCAGTATGGGCTTTATCTTTATAAACAAGGGCTCTGAGGCCCAGAGAGTTTAACAGTTAAACAGAGAGAGAGGCTGAACATATCAACTGTTCACACTTTGCTTTAAAGAAGCATGTGCTGAGTGCCTACTCTGTGCCAGACACCGCTCTAGGTACGATGAACACCCCATCTCCTGTCTTCATAGTGCTTATCCCGCAGTGAGTGGAGAGAGCTGAGTTCAAAGAGGTACAGGGGGTGTGGGAGGGTGGAGTAAACGGATCATGAGAATCTTGTAGGCTGCTGTGAGGATCTTGGCTTTGACTTGGCTGTGAGGATCTTGGCTTTGACTTTCACCTGCAGGACCTCTGTACTTGTTTTAAAAGTATGTCAGTTTTCTCAACATCTTTTTTTTTTCTTCTTTAAAGAATCATCTTATTGGCTTTAATGTTAAGATCCTGGCTCAGGGTCTGTAACCTAGACCCCTAGGGATATTGAAGGACCATAGCATGTAGCCGCGTGCAAAGAGCTCTGGTGTGCTTTCCTGGGCAGGCGGTAGTGCTACACTTGGTGCCCCACCACCATGAAAGGTGTCTCGAGACATTAGACAGTCTCCTAATGCCTCTTCAGCTATCCCACTGACGCAAGCGGCGGTCAGGATAAACCACAGGAAAGACAGAGGTGGGACTTGACTTTGACTCTTTGATATAATTTTTTGTTTCATGATTCTCACCATTCCATTCCTGACTTTAGACTCATCCATGCTTTGTGCACTGGGATGCCTCATATGGTGCCACTGCCTTCACTAGACCTAAGATTAGCAATTAACATCTCCCATGAACATTCAGACTCCACAGTGGAAAATCAATAAATCATGTTCAATAAAGAAATAGGGAATGCTTGAATAAATAAGTGGTTGAATAAATGCATCCTCCTGACTATCAATCAAAACGTACATGCCCTGTGCAATTTCTTTAGTGAACAGAGTATTTAGATACACCAATTTACTCAACAGTGTCCACAAAGGCACAACTCTTAATGTCTTCACTCTGTACAAGACACATACTGTTAGGCATTCTAAAAAATTTTACAACCTAAAGGGATGATGATGCTCAAGGTGGAAATTATAGGCATCATGGAAGGCTGGACAAAGACATGGATTTTTCTGAACATAAATGTATCTTTAAGTCAGTTTTGGAATTTCACCATAAAATTCCCCTTAATAAGTACTTTCAAAAATGTTCTCTAAGACAAGAGTATTTTCTACATTCCCTGAGTCTATAAAATAAGAATACCTTGAACATGAACTCAATGGCTTCTTGTTTGGTCCATCTTAGTTGCCAATTCGGAACACTCCGTAGTAAATGTATAAAAAATTAACAGGAAGAACAATCAACTTGGCACACAAACTGGGGGTCTTGGGATATATTCAGACACAACCATGTTGTTAAGCCTTCCGCTTTGAAAGGGAGGAAAAGATTACTTGAATAACTGACTGGTCATCTGTGGCAAGATAGTGTTACTCTCTCAGTTTTATAAATTAAACATGAGTGGCAGTAAAAGTACATGAAATATATGTTTGTATTCAGCACACACATGTGTGTGCACGTACATTCCCCCCCATATGCATACCGGAGATTCTATTTGCTGCCATCAAAATAACTGATTTTTCAATATGAGTAAGTGACCTTCATCGTACCCTCCAGGTGACTTGTTTTCCCAAGCGCCTGAACATTCCTTCCCCTGCTGAAAACACTCAGCATTAATCCAGTGCCTCTCATTAAGCATGGTGAACGTTCCTTTCGACATAGTAAAACTAAAGCCAGTATAATTTGTGCATGCCAACGGGTAGACTTCCTTGCCGAAGGGGTTTTCCCTGCTGCATATGGAAGGTGCTTAACTTGCATCCTCTTGCCAAGAGATGATGATCACACACCGTATATAAATGCATAAGCAATTTTATGGAGCGTGACACTCCCTGTGGGTCTCTGGAGATATTAACCAGAGTCCACTGTTTTCCAAACTTGAAGTTTCCATGAATTGAGAAACATGTAACATCCTTCTCAACACAAGCATTGAGTCCTACATCTGCTGTGACTGCAAAAAAGCATAATCCATGAAATATCCTTTTAAAGGATACTGAGCATAACCATTAGCATAGCAGAGAGTGAACGTGATTTCTATAACTCTTTCTCTCTCTCCCTTTCTTGATAAAGTTATATAGATATAAAGATATAGATATAGACTTAGACATTCAGAAAAGTTTTTACACAAGGTGAAATTTGCCTTCCCCAGAACTGTAGAATCATTGCCAAAGTCTTGAGCATTAATGGCAATTCTGATGTGTATCTAAAATAGTCCCTTAACTTGCTAAACCTCAACCTTTGTATAATAAAAAAAAAAAAAAAAAAAAAAAAAAAAAAAAAGGAAGAACTTCTTTCACCTTGTCTCCCAAACCAGATTAAGGGATAAAACCAATAATGTGAAAGTACTTGAAAACAGGCAGCACATTTCAGATGTTAGACAAGAGTTGGAGGATTCGAATGTAAGAATGTAAATGTCTACAGCATATTTGCATGAGTTTCAACTTAGTAGAACCTTTCAAGAGAAATGTGTTCATCTCCACCCATAATTCTTAAAATTACTTTAAATTCTGCAGCTTGGTATTTGGTGCATTATACATGAGGTAGGACTAGTTTCGCAGCTGGACTTCATAGCATGGCAGTACTTAGAATATTTTTGTGGATAATGTGGTTCTTTTAAAGTTTTCTCTCCTTAAATTTTGAAAAAAAAAGGTGATCAAAATATGAGTTTTCCATTTCCAACAAATCCTAAATTGGTTTAGGACATATTTCAAGTAATGCTAAATATCTGAGGTTCCCTTTTACATTTACAATGAGACCTTCACAGATTAAAACTCCAATTCACACTTAGGCTAACGTGAGGAATCCAGAAGTAAAATCCAGAAGAGTGATATGAGAGAACAATCTAGTTCCTCGTTCAGAAGACGGTGCTAAAACATTCGGAAAAGTTAGAAATATTTCTGTACGTAAACCTGATTCCGCCAGATGACAGCCTGAGATTCACAACTCAGTGACAGCGGGGATGCCAGTTCCAAGGTGATAACCCTGCCAGGTTTCATGAGAAAAGGGTTTTCTCCATATAATCCTCTCAAAGATCTGTTTGTAAGTGGTATCATTTCTACTTTTCAAATAAGAAAATCAAGGTTCACTTATATGATTATCTTCTCATATATTAATTTTAATTTATATCCATCCTTGCACAAAAATAACTAAAAGAAGCTAAATAAATACAAATATCCATGTCCTAATTATTTTACAAATGATAAAATATAAGAGCTTCTCTGTGTCTCTGCCTCTAGCTTCTTACTCCTGTAAGGCAGAGCAGCAAACCATTTCGCCACCATCTTAAATGGGCATATCGTAAATTATTTTAGGTTTGCAGGCTATACCAACTCTACTACAACCACTCAATTTTGCTATTGTAGCATGAAAGCAACAACTGACAATACATAAGCAAATGGACATGACTGTGTTCCAATAAGACTTTATTTTTTTTTAAAGATTTTATTTATTTATTCGATAGAGACAGAGACAGCCAGCGAGAGAGGGAACACAAGCAGGGGGAGTGGGAGAGGAAGAAGCAGGCTCATAGAGGAGGAGCCTGATGTGGGGCTCGATCCCATAACGCCGGGATCACACCCTGAGCCAAAGGCAGATGCTTAACCACTGTGCCACCCAGGCGCCCCCCAATAAGACTTTATTTACAAAAATAGCCAGCAAGCCAGACTTGGACTATAGCTTATCAAACTTTGATCTATGGTCCCTTGGAAATGGCATAAGTTCTTTCCTTCCAAATTCCATTTGAGGCTCACTTCCACCAAATGTCTTCTGAGCAGCTTTAACCAATAATCAGGCCAATAGGCCAAGAAAACCCACATTCTTACATGTTTTATAAACATTTTGTGTGAGCTTATCTGTGTATTATTATATTGCCTGCTTTACAAATATTTTATAATTTATTATTTCTTTTTATGTTGTATCTTTAAAGACACTCTTACTGAGATTGCTCATATAATAAATCCATTGTGCCAGTGAGTATTCAATAAATGTGGTTGAATACTGAAAGGGAATAAAGGAATTCAAATTTATTGTGAACTGAAAGAAAAATAAGGATGCAAAACTTGTGTGGGACGGATTACAGAAATTGTTTAGAAATATGAAAATAATGGAATGTATATGGTCATTGACATTTTCTTTAAAATCCTATGCTTGGACAGAAGGTTTACGTATTTTATTTCATTTTGGAGGGGATTGTTCTCTGTCCCATAATAGTCACTGTGTCATTGCATCACCACCTCCGAGGCACACCACTGGTACTGCTTTCTATGTAAAACCATCATGAGTAGACAACTGCTGGTCAATTTGCTGTTCTGTTTTAGGTTGTCTCTCAGTTTGGGAACATTTTTGGCCTTCATTACATGCCAATATAATACACTATGCTGAATCCTATAAATAAAAAATGTATTTGGGCCAGTTTACCTGTAGTTCTTGGTATCTGTCAATTTGATTCAACTTGAATTTCAATAACTTTATTGTCATGACAAGGTAAACATGAGCTCAAGAGTTGCCAAAGTCAATAAATCAACACTTGGGTCCAGAGATAGCTTCTGTATGGCTTTTCTCGCAATTTCGAATGAGGGATAGATAAACGGGCACATATTTAGAAAAGTTCTTTTGGCCTTGTATAAAAATAATGCATTAGGATTAATACTCTCCTGTAGGCCAGGATAGGAACTGCTCTCATTTGTTGGACGTGCTTTCATGAGCCAATCAGATAAAGATTTTGTTGCCAATGCCAACCTCATGCAATAGAACCAGGAAGAATAGTTTTTTATGCACATCGCACTTAAAAGTTATGAGTATTCCTGGGGTTGTTATTGCTATTATAAAGACCAGAGGTGAGCAAACATTTTCTTAGGGAGCCACATAGTAATACTTCAGCCTTGTGAATCTTTACAGTTTCTATCACAATTATTCAATACTGCCATCGTGGTAAAAGTACCTATAGAGAAAACTTTGAAGAATAGACAAAGATGTGTTGCAATAAAAATCTATCTACAAAAATGTACAACTGACCCATAAGCTATAGTTTGTGAACTCCTGTTACAGACTTTCCATCATAAATTGGTCTAAGAACTTTACAAACTTATTACTCTTTATTGCCTGAACCACATTTTGGACTCCTATACATTTCTCTTTACATTCACTTTGGTAACATGAATAACACTCGTAATTTACTTGGCCAGTGTCTGGATTGTTTGCATCTATAACTGCAGTATCTACCACAGTCTCTGGTACATAGTTTGTCTATGACAAATGTTTATGGAAAAATTAGTTATTGGGTATATGTACTATTATATAACCTAGAAGGTAAGGTACATCACTCAAGACTAAAAGTGTGCCCTAGGATGCTGGGAATATATAATGGCCCTGCTTTTACTTATCTACATGCAGAAGCATTCCTAGGATAGACTGAATTGTGTAAGTTTCCTAGGCTCTTTGTTTTGCACACCCTTGAGGGCTTAGCCATGAGTTGAAGAAAAAAGGTGGACATTAGCAACTAATCTAATTTTTAAAAGACCAATAGTTCAATACCAGTAGTTCATAAAACAGTTGCGATATAACCATGAAGAGGAAAGTGTGCAAGGCAGAGTAAGCAAAGCATTCTACCATATTTCATAATGAACCAAGAAGAAACAATGTGATATCATTTTTTCTTTCTAATTCTACTTTTGGTATTCTCTTCAGTTAATGTCTTCTATTGAGCACATTCTCTGTTATAAGCAAAGTTGTAGACTTTGAAGGGAGTAGAGAAGGAAAGAAATAGCTTCTACCTCTGATATTCTCTATCTGTGGAGGAAGTTAAGTAATGTAATGATTAAAATAGAAGTAACAATCATATGGGAGTACAAAGGAGTGGAGAAGTGAGGGAGAAAATAAGCATTTAGATTGTCTTGATGTTTTTCCTACTACCAAGGGAGAACCCTGCCCACACTATTCAAGTTTTCCCATAGCACAGCAGTGTCTTTTGTCAGCCTTTTACTTTTTTATACCGAGGTTCAATTAAAATCCTTATTTGAAAGCTAAGCCACAACAAATCTTATTGGGCCTATCTTCAAATATCCAGAATCCAATCTCTTCTTACCACTTCCAATGCTACTACCTTGGTCCATGCTCCTGTTCTCTCACACCCTGAATAATGAGATTCTAACTGGTCTCTCTGCTTCTGTCTTGCTCTCTTCCCAAGTCTTGATCCTTTAAAATGTGGGTTTGATCATGTCACCCTTTCCTCCTATCTCACTCATAATCATATTTCTAATGATTGACCAGGCCCAAATAAATGTATCCTCCCTCTGAATTACCTCTTTAAACTCACCCCTTACCATCCCCCTTTCTCACTCTTCTCCAGTCATATTACCTTAATGTTCTGCAAGAATATCAAGAATGCTCCTTCCTATCCTTATCTGTGTTTCTTGTTTTGATATTATCCATTACATGCATATCTATGATGTACAATACAGGTATTAGGATATTAGAATATTATGAAGATAGAGGTATATATATTCACTCCTATATCCTCAGTGCTTAAACCATTTCTTGATACATGGTAGGCTTTCATCACGTGGAAGGGATGAAATGAATTAATAAGTGATAGATATTATTACTATTCACCAACTATTTCCATCTCTCTTCCAGGCACATGGTCAGAGTTAGGCATGACTATGTGATTTGCTTTAACACAGTAAATGTGAGCAAAAGTGGCATATGTCACTTCTTGGCAGAGACTCTAAGATACAGTGTGCAATTTATGCAATTCACCATACTCTCGGTGGATACGTATGTCAAAGGAGAGCCCCTTGGGTTAACCATGAATGACTACAGAAGAAAAATGTTTCCTGCCTGATTATGTAGGACATGTAGTTTGAGCAAGAAATAAGCTCTTTATAGCCACTAAGATTTGGGATTATTTTGTTCCAGCAGCATAACCTGACCTAAACCTAACTGATAAAGGAACAATTTTAAATACTTTTCCACATATAGGCCATCTTCCCTATCTGCTACCCCAGTAATCCTCTGATATTTCAGGAACCTGAAAATGTATGTATATTATTTAGAAAGCAGAACTAGAAAAGCCCTCACCCAGTTTTCCCTAAGTCAATTGGACAAAGAGAGAAGCTGGCCAGCACTATGGATTATAAAGGAATATCATTCTTATGCTTCACAACCCCACCAAAAAAGACGACAGTTATATGATACAGTGCTGTGCAGAAGTCTCTGATATATTGGGGGACCTTTCAAGAGTGAAATGAACATGCATGGAAATAATGGAGGGTGTTTCTTTTCCCCACAAATCACAATATATAATTAATTTTAATATAGTTTCCAAAAATAACTACTGTAGAGTATGACTGGAGCTTAAAAATTGCTCTTGTCATCTCTTGTCATATGGCATGCTATTTAATAAAGTTTTATAAATGATTATTCTCATTTTAAAGAGAAGATGTAACATGAGCAACTAGGGTTACACAACTGCTAAATATCATAAACTAGACTCAATTACAAGGGATTTTAAGAGCTATATTTTGTTCTTACATTTATTCACACCATGTATATTTATTACATACTTGCTATGTTTAAGCACTGGGCTCATTTATAATTTAAGTATTTGGGTCCTTCCCTACATCTATAGAAGAATAAATTTCAATGAGAGCAGGTAGAATAGATTGCCTTGTACAGAATTTCAATATCCAGAAACCTCAGTTAATGAGAAACTCTGCATATTGCTGGGATCTTATGATCCTACAACTCCTAATAGAGGGCACTTAGAGGGTGCTCAACCAATAATCCTGGCTGATAAAGATAATGCTGGGGCTTTCCATGGTCATAAAATGCCACCCGATAGTGTAATAAGCACAGGATCATTTGGGTGCAAAGTTGGTGTTAAAGACTGAATTGTGTCCCCTTCAAATACATTGAAGTCCCAACCCCCAGGATTTCAGAATGTGCCCATATTTGGAGATAGGGTTTTTAAAGAGGTAATTAAGTTACAATGAGGTCACTAGAGTGGCCCTAATCCTATATAATTGGTGTCCTTATAAGAAGAGGAAATTAGAACGCAGATGCAGACAGAGGAAAGATCACGGGAAGACACAGGGAAAAGATAGCTATCTACAAACTAAGAAGAAAGGCCTCAGAAGACACCAACTCTGCCAACACCTTGATCTCAGACTTCTAAGTGTCCAGAATTGTGAAAAAATGCATTTCTGTTGTTTAAGTCACCTAGTCTGTGGTTCTTTGTCATGGCAGCTCCAGCAAACGAATACAATTCAACTGCTTGACTGACAGAGTTGAACTCAGAGGTATGCATTCAAATTCCCAACAAAAGTGCTTATTTACATGCCAAAGTACTTAAGGTAACACTCATGGGGTCTGAAGAGGCTGGGATATAATCAAACAGTATCAAAGGGCTTCATAAATATTCATCTGGCTCTACACACAGTCTTGGTACTGACATGTAATGATGCATCCCTCCTTTCACTTACACATGTAATTTTTACAAATCTTTGTCTACAATCCTAGATGTGAAAGAAATTTACCTTTATTTTTAAACTGAAATGAATCTCTCCACCCCATTTGGTTGTGATGGAATAAAATGAATTTCAACCCAGCTGGGGCTCCTGTACCCTTTTCCTAGAATTGTATCAACTTCTGAGGGATTTAAGAGGTGTTTGATGATGGTCGGGCTTACACAGTATCACATATAAGGGAAGATCATTTCTCAACATGTTCACTTTCATCTGTTATGAAGATTGCTGCTATATTGTACCTCCCTCCCGGCTTTAGGATCTTCTGAGTCTGAATACCTTTTAGCTAATTTTGAATCATCTGGCATTCAGGAATCCCAATATTATTGGGTCATGTTGTTTCTTGGGAACTACTGATTGAAACTTCCAGTTCATGCACAATATTTATTTTCTCCTTATCTATGTTAAAGTACTTTTATTTTGTTTAGGAGTAGCAATATGCCTGAGAAGAGAGTATGCTTCTTTCCATCCTTGCAACCAAATGTAGCAATGTGACTAAATCCTGGCAATTAAGATATATATGGAAGTTGCTGGATGGGACTTTGAAACGGGGCATGTTCTTTTGCTCTTCTTTTTACCTCTTTTGTTTTTAAAAATACGAATGTGATGGCTCATGCAGTCATTTTGGAGCATAAGAAACATGACAAGGATGGTGATAAAGCAACTTGTTACCTGATGATTATGGGGCTACTATAATTCAACTTCTTGAGTAAAGAAACAAACAAACAACTAAAACTCTCTCATTTGTCAAAGTCTCCCTTATTTGGGGTTTTTGTAATGTATAGATGAACCAAATTCTAATTGACCCCTGTTATCTCAGGAATGATCTCTTAGACTAACCATAAAATGATTTTTACCCTGGGATCTACTTGGGAATGGAGCACAAATACACTCTTCTCTCAGATTCTTTTTAAACATACATTGCCTTTTTTTTTTTTTTAATAATTTGTTCTCCCTAGGGCATGGTCCCTGAAAGATTGAGTAGTTATTGGCCATCTTCTCAAGGAAATACTGGCATATAATTCCTCATTCCTTCCTCTGCAATTGCCCCACTCTGTCTACAACCAATGTTACCATTTTCTATTCATCAGAGCATGGTACCTAAGATCATAAGGTCTGGGGCCAAACTGCCTAAGGTTGAACACTGTATCTGCCATTAGGTATATGTATGAATTTGAAATGTCTCTCTGTGCCTTAGGTTTCTCATCTATAAAATAAGCAGTACACAATTCATATAGAAATTGTAAGACAACCTTTATAAAATACTTAGCAAAGTGTCTACAATATAGCAAGTGCCCAACAAATTGTAGCTATCATCATCATCATCATCATCATCATCATCATCATCATCACTTTTGAGAATATAAATTCTTATCATACATCATCAGGTATAGCATCAAATAAATTGTGTTTTTTCAAGACTTTCCAATTTCTTAGAGGAACAAAACTTGAAATAGACAAAGAAATAATTCCTTATTCCCTGTTGAACACTCTCTCTCTTGGAAACAATAAGAGTCAGCATACCTGACTAATTGTAAGAAAGACCACTGTAGAGAAGCAAACATAGAGGAGAAAAACTGGTTAACATTTAAAAATAATATCTACTTCATACTAATATTTTATTTGAAAATGTTTGACTTAGCCAATCTATTGATAAAGTCATTGCATGAACCAACAATATGGTATTATAAAAAGAGATTAGAATTTGATAAGGTGACCAACTGTCCCAGTTTGCCCAGGATTGACAGGATGCAAGATTTTCGTGCTACAATGGAAAGCCCTGGGGAACAGACTCCCATAGATTTATATCAGATAGATCTGGGATTAAAGCCTGGTATCTCCATTTCCTAATGGAGGAAGCTAGTATAATTCTCCTCTTCATGCCATTCCATACCCAAACTAATATGCTTCAACTATTTGGTTCTCAGGTTATTCATCTGGAAAATGGGAATCATATTATAATGTACCTTGTGCAAAGAATTTGGTATAGAGAAATGATAGTTATTATTAATAAAAATTATTTCCCTCCACTCTACCTGATACTTGAAGACTACATTCCCCCAGTAATAAACCCAAGGAATTCAGGGAAGAACTCACTACCCAGGCGTCTTCAATCATGTATGACCTGAATGAAACTTTTAACAAAAACAAATGGCATCCTGCACCTTCAACAGTGATATGCAGAAACCTTCCATAAAAGACCCTATTTTAAAACCAATGAAAAGAAACTCCATCACTCTAGTTGAATGAATATAGTCATCAGCAACTGAAAATGGAAATTAGTTAGCAGAGGGTCCCTGGAAACCTGTGGAGAAATGACTTAATAATCATGGTGACTGAGACAGAGGTTTCCTTTTTTACCATAGCAAATAAAAAGAAATGTGAAAAATATACTTCCCCGGGCTTTTAGAAATAGCTTATTTAAAACTAACTTATTTATAATAGATACTTACAATTGAAAAGTGACTAGGGAAAAAGTAATCTAAATTCAGAAGAGGATGTTGAACCACATCTTACAGATAGCAGTGCATCTATTTTAATAAGCATAAACATTCAGTTATTCATTGTGGTCATAAGGTGAAGCTTCCCCCTTAATCAACTATTCTGCCTACTGAGAAAATACTCTTTATCTGTCACCAATTTTCCTAAGAAAGAGGGTTTTCTGTATCTTTAGTTTCCATGTCCTTTCTTTGATCTGTTATGGAAGTCCAAATTAGGGAAAATTTACTTTGGTAGGTATGTAGTAGCCCCTCCCCTCTCCCTGAGCTCCTGACTGCCCAATACACACACAGAAATGAGACCTTTCTCTGCAAATTGAATTGCACACGTTATGTATGATATATCTGAATAGAGACAAGCCAAGTCATCTTAGAAAAATATAGTGGGTCTCTGGTCAGTAAAACCAAACTGTAACCCTGTCAATTGTATTTAAAAGATAAAGAACGGATCTGCCAGAAGAAAAATTGGTCAACCATGGAAGCAAAAAGAAAGGAGTCAGTGAGTCAATCCTTGAAAATGTCCATATAAAAACCTTCAAAGTCAGAATACTTGGTTTGACCAATCTGAACAGTCCTCTTCTCAGAGTGTGATGAAATTAAACATTTGTCTTCTATAGTGATGGAACCCGGTTTGTGGATAAAATATTTTCATCATACTAAAGACCATCATATTGACTTTATTGGCTGCTTGCCACTTCTTTTAAAAATATTTTAGCTTGTTGTAGTAGTCTGCTCAGGCTACCATACAGAATACACAGACTGGGTAGTTTGAACAACAGAAATTTATTTTCTGAGTTCTGGAGGCTAAAAGTCCCAAGGTCAAGGTGGTTGAGGCCAGGAGGGTTAGTTTTCGGTAAGACCTCTCTCGCTAGCTTGCAGGCAGCTACCTTCTCACTGTGTTCTCACATGGCCTTTTCTTTCTGTACACACACTCCTAGTATGTCTTCCTTTTTATAAGGACACTTCTTTAACTTTTATTACCTCCTTAAAGGCTTTATCTTAAATTTAGTCACATTGGGAGTTAGACCTTCAACATATGAATTTAGGGGAACACAATTTATTTCATGTGTTATGAAGTGTGGTATCTGTGTGAGTTGGCCAAAATGTATTCATTTAGGTCAGTTTCTTTCTTTATTTTTACTTTATTTATTTATTTATTTATTTATTTATTTATTTATTTATTTATATTATTATGTTCGATTACCCAGCATATAGTAGTACATCATTAGTTTTTTATGTAGTGTTCAATTCATTAGTTGAATATAACACCCAGTGCTCATCACGACACATGCCCTCCTTAATACCCATCACCTGTTAACCCATCTTTCCACCCGCCCCTCCCTTCTGTAACCCTCGGTTTGATTTCTGGAGTCTAGAGTCTCTCACGGTTTATCGCCCTCTCTGATTTCTTCCCGTTCAGTTTTCCCATCCCTTCCCCTGTGGTCCTCCGTGCTATTCCTTACGTTCCACATATGAGTGAAACTATATGATAAATGTCTTTCTCTAATTGACTTATTTCACTTAGCATAATCCCCTCCAGGTCCATCCATGTTGATGCAAATGGTGGATAGTCATCCTTTTTGATGGCTCAATAATAATCCATTGTATATATGGACCACATCTTCTTTATCCAGTCAACAAAACTAAGAGGGAACCCATGGGATGGGAGAAAATATTGCAAATTCGTCAGATAAAGGGCTGGTATCCAAGATTTATAAAGAGCTTCTCAAACACAACACCCCAAAACCAAATAATCCAGTCAATAAATGGGCAGAAGACATGAACAGACACTTCTTCAAAGAAGACATACAAATGGCTAACAGACAGATGAGAAAATGTTCAACATCATTAGCCATCAGGGAAATACAAATCAAAACCACAATGAGATATCACCTTACACCAATTAGAATGGCAAAAATTAACAAGACAGGAAACAACAAGTGTTGTGAGTACGCGGAGAAAGGGGAACCCTCTTACCCTGTTGGTGGGAATGCAAGCTGGTACAGCCACTCTGGAAAACAGTGCAGAGTTTCCTTAAGACATTAAAAATAGAGCTACCCTATGACCCAGCAATTGTACTACAAGGTATTTACCCCAAAGATACAGACATAATGAAAAAAAAGGGCACATGCATCCCAATGTTCATAGCAGCAATGTCCACAATAGCCAAACTGTGGAAGGAGCCAAGATGTCCTTCACAGATGAATGGATAAAGTTTATTTCTTTTTCTTAAAGATTTATTTATTTATTTGAGAGAGAGGAAGAGAGAGAGAAAGCATGAGTGGGAGAGTAAAAGGGAGAGGGAAAGAGAATCCCAAGCAGACTCCATGCTGAGATTATGACCTAAGCCAAAACCAGGAGTTGGATGCTTAACCAACTGAGACACCCAGGCACCCCTGGGTCAGTTTATTTCTATGATACCAAATAACTGAGAGAACTTCCAACAATTTGATATTAGTTAGATACTTTTGATTGAGTTAATATTTTCAAAGTACTATCCATGTTCAAAAAAAACTACTGAGAAATTTGTTAAACATTCAAATTTCTGGACCTCACTCAAAACCTGCTGAATCAGAACTTCTGGGATTGAGGGAAGAAAATCATCCTTTTTAATTACTTTCCTAGATGTTTATAAAAATATATTTCAAAATATGGAAAACCAACTATGGACAGATTAACCTAGGTTCAGTTAGTTTTGCGTTTCAAGATATTAGTTAAAAAAATGTTCCTTGGACTCAAAATAGAAATATGAATCATAGACTACAAGCGATGTCTTGATTTATATTAAGACTTCCAGAATGCACCCCACATAAAATAAGCTTCTTATCGTGATATACCATATCCCTTAAAACCTTATAATAGGGTCTTGGTTACTTTTGAGGTTTAGAGAGCTCAAAAGGGCACCTTCTTTCTGTGTCTCAGAGGAGGAGGGGTCTAAACCCATAAAAACGATATCTGATTATTCGTTCTCTCAATATCATATATCCTGACAACCTTCCAATAACCCAAATGGTTAAGTTAGAGGAGTAGAAGAAAGAGGGTAAGTCTTATCATAGACTTGTGGTCAGCATATATTATCAGGAAAGATTTTTTACTCAGAGATAACCATATATTGCCCAGTGAGTTTAAGCGGCTATGCAACAACCCAGCCTTAATCCTAGACAATCTTACCCCAAACATTCATAGAGTATAGAGACCTACATACCATATGTCTGAAAGTTTAAAAGTTTTATGTTAAACTCATATGCCATTAAATAAAGTATATTTAGTGCATTAAATAAAGTATATTTAGTGAGAATAAATGTTTAACAATTGGGTCTCTAAAGTGGGTGGGGAAGTGAAGGGGATGCTGATTCATAGCATTTGCTAATTTCTATGGTATAAATATTCTCGTTGTGGCCAGTTTCAAGGAACCAACATGACACCACTGAAAATGGGGCTTAGAAAAGATAGCAGTCACCTCTCCTGAGACTTTGTAAGCTGGCTCTAGCATGCCACTGAAACCATCTTCCTTCCTTGATGGACATACCCTCATAATAACCTCTATGGCCAGGTTCAAATTTTCAGGTCACAGACTTCTGAGAATTCTACACCAGAAAAATGGGCCCTTTCTACCACTGGCCTCTGGTAACATCCTTTATGTCCAGAAACAAACTGCCCCTTCCTTTTTTCCACTCCTGGGCCCATCTTTTACAGCTAGGGGTCCCACATGTTTATATGTTGACAACCCAGATGCATCCCTATGTTTCATCCGCACTGATCCCAGGCAGCCCCCTTTTCTGCAAACAGCTGCCCCTTGGACACCTCTTGAGGACAGTACACGTGCATCCTGAAACAAGGATTGGGGACCACTTGGAAGGAAATCCCAGGACTTGAGGTACTTGTGATTTTGGGGGGTGGCAGTGGTGGTATTTTGGGCTCTTGTGTGGTCATGGTGTTCCCTAGGTCCTACTTAGATCTTACTCCATGGAGAGGAATATGACCCTAGGACAGACAGAGAAGAGGTTCTTAAAAATTAGAGCCCAGGGCAGTGTCCCCTTGCCTGAGTCTGAGACTGAGACTAAGGCCCTGAGGGCAATAAACTCCAGGCACTATTCCATAAATCTCCAGGCATAAATGGCCTCTGCAATACTGATTAAACAACCTGAGCATCTGATTACCCTGTTATAAGACCTTCTGAGTAACTTTCCAGTTAGGAGAGCAGCAGCAACATTAGGTAGCCTAGAACTCCTTCAATGTTGCAGTAGAGCCCGTGAGAAGAAACTGTGATTCCTGTATGTTCTAGAGGAGCCCTGTCTAGTCTTGGGAACAATTTCTAATACCCTCTCTAGTTTCATCCCACCAATTTTTGACCTTGACTATGCTTCAGCTGTCCTCAATGTAAGTAACCTTTGAAGGTGCCAGGCTAGTTCTTCGTACTCTGCCTTTGCTGGAAATGCTGTTCCACCTGAATGCCTCCTTTCTCTCCTGCCTCTGATCCATGCCACACTTCTGCCTGGGTAATGCCCATTCAGCTTTCCAGACATTATGCACGTCCCATCCCAAGAGAACTTCTCAAATTTTTGAACCAAATTCTCTTAACCCAGAGCATACTGACCATAGTTCTAAAGACCTAGGATGTAGGCCCCACAAAGGGGAAATTCTGCTTCTTTTTTTTTTTAAGGTTTCCTGTTTTATTTTTTAAAAATCAATATTATCAATATTAAAAATCACACCATCATCATGGTTGTTTTTAAAGCTTTATTTTCTGGCTTATGCATTTGACAGGCTCTAGGTTCCTTGAGGAAAAATTGTCTGTCATACTCATTTTGTACCATCAGCATCAGGTAATATCTTGTACTTTGTAAGACTCAATAACTCTCTATCAAGTGAATAAATAAATGAGTGCTTGAACAATTAATGAGGAAGGAAAGAAAGAAGCAAGCAAGGAAAGAAGGGGTAAAATAATGGAAGGAAGAAAGAGAAAATTTATATTAATGAATAAATTAAAGGATTTCAGAAAATAATTTGTTATAGTTTGGGGATAATTACCACAAGGACTTTTGTGAAGTATCAGGAATAATTTAATCTTGCAATCTAAATAATTAGAATTTATAATATTCTATTTCTCTATGTTGTTGAGTAGCAAAGTATTAAACAGTATAAAGGTTTGTGGACGGGATGGTTTTAGTGTAATCTGACAATGTCAGTAAAGCAAAGTTATGGCATAGGCTGCTGGACAAAAGTCCCAATGTACACAGATGACAACTTTTGGTGCTCCCATTTCATGAAAAGTCCTTGATGAAAACGTGGGTGTCATACTGAAGAAATAAAAATTCAGTGCTCACTTTTTCACCATTAAATATCATTAAAGAGTCTTGTCAGATGGTGTTTTGTTGGTACTTCTGTTTTCAAAGCATGGTCTTAAAGGCATTGGTATAAGTTGACAAATTACTAAGTACTTAGCAGACACATAGAAGTTAAGAAAACTTAAATTAACAAAGAACTGGCACCTAGATAATCAAAAGCCTACACAAATAGTTTAAATAAAGCCACTGGTAATGAAGGTACTAATGTAGGTACTGGATACCCATCTTCCCCCAATAGAAATATATTTATTGTTGATATTTTTAAATGATAAATTTAACACACACTCATAAACAAAATCAATAAGAAATAGTTTTGTGTATTTCCTTCCACATTTGTCTGTGCACACGCTGCATATGTGTATATATTCAATTTTCTTTTTTCTTTTTAACAGTACATATACTGTTATTTAACCTACTTTTTCACCCAACAATATGCTACTGATATATTTTGATATTAATAAATGTAAACTCACACCACCAGTAATAATAACTGTATAATATCTTACCCACAATTTATTAAAGTACCTTCATCTTGAGGGATATCTAAAAATTCCCCATCTGGTTTCCCAATTTATTTTTACCTTGAAACTGATGAATATTTTTGTCTGTATACACATCTTTCTGGACTAGCCCAATCTAGATAAATTTCTAAAAGTTGAACCCCTACCACATGTAAAATTTGACTTAACACTTAAGATTTTTAAAATTGTTTTAGATAATGTGAAGTCACCAGCAATGCCTGTATTCTATCTCTGGGACATATCCTGCATATGATTCCTTGTCACCAACTCTGCCATTTTTACCCTAGTCCAAGCCTTCATTATCTCTTTCCTGGACCCTTGCAATTGCTGCCTTCTCCATTTGCCCCCATGCCATGAATTCTCAACAAAAAGCCAGAGTGATTCTTAAAAATTATGAGTCAGATCATGTAATTTCCCTGTGTAAAAATCTCCAGTGGCTTCTCCTCTCACTTAAAGTATAACCCGGTCTCCATATTCTGATTAAAGCCCTGAAGGACCCCTTTCTAAATCCCTGCTTAAATCCTTAACTCTGTCTCACACCATTCTTCCCCTTCTCTCATTGGACTTCTTTTCTTTTGTACAGGAAGCTAAAGTCTGTCCTTCCTTTTGGCCTTTGCACTTGCTCTTCTCTTAGCTTTAAATGCTCTTATACTTCCTTTGAAGATGGCTCAATCCACCTGGTAATTCAGATCTTAATGTCAACTTCTTAGAAAAGTCTTCTCTGACCATTCATAAAAACAGCCTTCTGGCCATTCTCTAACATGTCATGTATTCTGTGTCTCAGTCAAGCATTTATCACTGTGTGAAATTCTTGTTTATTTCTTTATTTACTTGTTTAAAGGCTGGCTCTCCCCCAAAGGAGCATCATTTCTATAAGAGCAGAAGTGTTTGTCTGTGTATTTCTCACAATACCTGGAAGGTAGTAGAAGCTCAGTATCTTTTAACTGAATTCATGTTGCTCCTGGAGTGTTTCTCTTAGACTTAAGAGGTGCAGTGAGATGAAGGAGTATAGGTTGAAAAATAAGTGCTCATTAAAAACAAATCAGACCTCTATTGGAATAAAATTGTCTTCATGAAAACATTTGTCTAGGAAGGACAAGTATAAGGTAGCTAAGTGCATATTAACTGTTAACTTTTGTGAGCATAGGGCAGCCTTTATAATTGCATCTAGATTTTTAAAAACTCTTCTTCAAATTATAGGGCATTAAGGAACACAAATAAGAACCTGTAGTCCAAACTCTGGCACATTGATGATATCATGATTCGTTTTATGGTGATGCCGTGTAAGTTTTGTGCAAATTTGGATTTAAGATCCTGCAGGTCAGAGTTATTCGACTGCATTCAAGTGAACTGGGCAGCTTTATATGCTCCAGTGGTATTCCTGATTTGGAGAAACACTCTGGAGGCATTCCTCAGAAATATCAAGGATCTCTTTGTTAAGAAGATTAAGGAGATCATTAAGATTTGCACATCTATATTCTTCTTTGCTAAAAGATGGTATGCTCTTTCAAGGCTAGAACCATGTCATATATTTCTGGTAACAGAAAAAAAATATAATTGAATTAAGCACATTGCAATTCTTTATTCCTTGGCATTCACATTCTAATGATCAACCAGGCATGTTGTTTTCTATATTGTGTGTTATTATCAATCAGCACTCTATCAGACCATCAATAAAATAGTCTAAGAACTGCCCCACAGATGGATCTAGAGAGCTGGGTCACTAATGAGTGACTAACCTCTTTCTTTTAGCCCCTACATGAATGATCTCAATGCCACAAAGAAATCCAGCCCAGTGTGGTGTCTCAATAGTCCAGTTCTCTTTGGTTTATCAGAGACCCTGAGCTTGGGCATGGCTCCAGCCCCGAGAGTAACTGATCCTAGTATCTATTAAGCTATGAGATGTGAGTCCTTGTCTCACTTTCCCGCTTGAAGGCATCCGTTTATGCTTATATTCATCCTTCAATTGATGGATTGATATAGAAACTTAAATTTGTCATTTGTTTTTCCATCCATTCCCTTTGTAGCAGTTGTGGATTCACTTCTGGAGCCAGATTGAGTCCAGGGTGATTTTAAAGTCCAATAAAGCAAGGAAAATCTCTTCTCCCGGTTGGATTTTTTTACATGTTTGTTAATATGCAGCAATCGGGGGAGAGATGAAGTCTGTGGCTCATTTTCAAGGGAGGAATCCAATTTGGATTTTATAGATGTTGCTGTCACTGGTCCGACATTGCTTTATTCTTTCACCAAGGATGAAGCATCAGGGTTTACTGCTGCTGCTGCTAATGGAGATCTCTCTGGCTGTTTGGGTGGAGAGCATTTCCGTTTTTATGTATTGGAGTAATTAGCCCTCCTGACCATATCTCAGGAAGTGTCTGGATTGGAGGATTAGGATAAACATCTTCAGTCAGGCTTTCTGAGTGTGATCAATGTGGGGCGTTAGCATCTCATTTGATGTGTTTTTATCAAGGCTATGGGGTTTCCTAGCTCTCTCTTTGAAGGGGCGCTCTTTCATTTCTTGAATCACCAGGGCTGGGCTTAAATAACTGGGACAAAGTTAAAGATACTCTTTCAAGCAATTTATATGTCCAGGGCCCCACTTAATCACGGCCTCTGCCTGGGCCCTTTGCTAAGCACCCACGGGTGGGTAGGAACTCTGTCTCCCCTTTGCTTCATAGAACTACAATTCTTAAGGACTCTCAAAGCACCATTTACCGAATTCAACTTCTGTGCATATCTTAGAATTGACTAGGCTCTCAATTCTTTGAGGGCGGACACCATGCCCTCTATCCCATGTATTTTTTCTTTGAACAAGATATTTATGGATCACCAGATAGTTACTAGATATTGCTCAAGGTGCTGAGGATATAGTGATAAGCACAACAGACAAAGTCCATGCCTTTGTAGAGGTTACATTTCAGTCAAGCAAATAGGCAATAAACAAATTAGGGAGAAAATAGCAGCATTAGTGATAATTACTTTGAGGAAAATAAGCCAGGGTCTCATATTAAAAGCTGTCTACACAGAGGCTTATAACACTTGGTGTGAGACCTAAAAGACAGTTAAGATCCGGATGGAGAGAATTCCAAGCACTCCACCCCTTTGCTACCTGTGTGACCTTAAGCAAATTACTTGTTCTTTCTGTGTCTCAGCTTCTCCAGTTACCATCTGAGGATAAGAACAAGAGGTTGTAGTAGGTAAATAAGCTAATGTATATAAATCAGAATGCCTTATACATAAAAGCACTCGGTAACTGTCACTATTTCACCATCATTATTAATAATATTATTTCCCCTATTAAAACCCTTAGATTTTATTCTATTTCAAAGTAAAATCATTGTCAAGTTTTCAGCATGACTTGCACTTGAATCCCTAATGAGGTTTAGCATAGTGACTGCTAAGTAGTTCATTTCATATCCTATAATTTTCTTTCTGAAATTTCTTAGTAATTTAGATGAGCTCCTCCATGGCTACCTGGTCTGCAGTTTCCATTGCAGAGAATATAAACTACAGGACATGGACCTTGGCTTCAAGTATATTGCCATTAGTTGAGGGTTTTATGAAGTTTGTTTGTAGCTCTTTTTCTGGGATGCATAGAATTGGCTCCTCTCTTTTGATTGGCAATGCTATACCAGTTCTCCTTCTTTCATAAGGAAAGATGATGTTGGTGAAGAAATTTAAAGAAAAAAAAAACAGTGGGGGCACCTGGGTGGCACAGCGGTTAAGCGTCTGCCTTCGGCTCAGGGCGTGATCCCGGCGTTATGGGATCGAGCCCCACATCAGGCTCCTCCGCTGTGAGCCTGCTTCTTCCTCTCCCACTCCCCCTGCTTGTGTTCCCTCTCTTGCTGGCTGTCTCTATCTCTGTCAAATAAATAAAATCTTTAAAAAAAAAACAAAAAAAAAACAGTGAGTCAACCATAAGAAATTGGTTAAAAAAATTATAAGCATGAATTCTTCTACCAATAAAAATCAGGTTGTATAATGTATAAAAAATCATGATATGATCGATTTTATAAAAATAAGCAGATTATAAAAAATTATAGAAGAAAATGTTTCCAATTGTTAACCATGAGTAAGTCTGCATAGTAGGATGGTAGGATTATAGATTACTTTAATTTCCTTCTTTGAACTTTTCTCTGTTTTCTGAACAGCTCAAGACAAATATTCATTTGTTTTGTAATCCGATAAAGTAAATTAATTATAAGCAAGATAAAAAAATAAGGAGATTCACCATCACTGCAAAATAAATTCAAAGAGAATGGCAGATTATATAATTTAACAAGATATTAGACTAAAATATGGAAAATATGGATGACATTTTCTCAGTTAAATCCTGATATCTTCCATAGTCTTTTTTTTTTTTTTTTTTTTAGGATTTATTTATTTCTTTTGGGGGGGAGCAAGGGCAGAGGGAGAGAATCCCAAGCAGACTCCCTGCTGAGTGTGGAACCTGACACAGGGCTTGATCCCACGACCTTGCGATCATGACCTGAGCTGAAATCAAGAG
Organism: Ursus maritimus; assembly: GCF_017311325.1. NCBI lineage: Eukaryota > Metazoa > Chordata > Mammalia > Carnivora > Ursidae > Ursus > Ursus maritimus. The sequence continues at coordinate 64,278,998 of NW_024426996.1, forward strand.
TCAGATGCTCAATGGACTGAGCCACCCAGGTGTCACACTATCCTCCATGGTCTTAAGACAATGGACTCTATTTTGAAGAACATAGAAAGTATCCTCTAGTTACTGTCTAAGTGTTTCCCAACCCAACATCATACAGATAGGCAATGATTTGACTGTGTACTTCTTACAGAGTCTGTACTAATTTCTCCGCACTGCACTGTCTATACTTATGTCATCAAAATAGACTTGAATATAATGAGACATGAGAAGAGTATTCTAGTCCCTTTCTTTTGTCCTACTCTAAACCGCCCTTCAATCCCTTCCACCTATACTGAGAGTGTACTTCTGTTATAATCACTAATGCATCAGTTGTTCTTACCAGCCTGAGACATAGTCTATGATGGTCTGTCATTTGAGACATAGTCTGTCTCAAATTCATATGAAACTGAATTTCATATCCCCAGTGCCTATATAGTACCTGGCCTAATAGCGCTCTATGAATGTTTGTAGAATCTATTGAATTGCTGCCATTTGCTCCCCAATTCCCTTTAGATGTCATAAGTGTGGGTGCTGTTAAATTCTTAAACTCTGGACTCCAAAAGAACCTGAGAGCCAAGTTGTTCATTTCCTTAAGGGCACCTTCGTATTGTACTGACATTTCAGGGAGTGCCTTGCTTTCTGGCTTTCATCTCCTGTTTAGAAAGTCCTGGCAATGAAATACTCTTGAAAGCAGCCTGATATCTGGCAAAATCTTTGTTTTCTGACCTGGAACAGAAATTAAACTCTCCACAAAAGAGCAATTCTTTACCTGCAGGCCAGATTACACGGCTTCAATGTAAATGACAATTGCAGGAGATCTTAAAAAGGAGATTGGAGCGGAGGGTGATGTCATGTGACAGGATTTCTACTCTGTCTCAGCCCTTCTCTTCAGCTTTTAGATGAGTTGAATGACAGGTAAAGCACAGGGCTGGGGCTGCCAGGAAAAATAAATGCGGGTAATTTTCATCATTTGAGCAAGTCTTTAAATATCCTGTATAGCTTTCAGGCACAAAGCAATCTTCCTATAGAGAAACAAACTCAGGATGTGGTTACAAGGTAGAGTTCTACTCCTTTGTGTTAAAGTGCCTTAATGATGTGGAAAAAAAATAGATTTGCATGAATGCTACTTATGGAAAGCACTTAACACAATAGTTACTCAAGACAAACTTCAGCACAAGTAGATGTAACTGATATGATGAGTCATCCTATGTGGTTTAAAGCCACCACAAGTGAATGTCTTTTAATTCAGTCTTCATGAGCCCAGACCATCTTTTATAAGACTTTGAGAGTATCCACGGCATTGACAAAATGCATTTAGCTGTTTAGCTATTAGATTGAATCATAAGATTGAAGGACAGTCTGATTTAAAAATGATTCAGGTGAGTGGCATATAGATGCCAAAGTTTCTATTCAAATCAGCCTAGATCTTTTCTTTTTCTTTTCTGGTCTCCTGTCATAAGATATACACATACACACAGAGTGACATCATCTTAAGATCTGAGTAATATAGTCAGGATAGAAATATAATTGGCAGCAATATCTTCCCATGTAAGCACATTAGTGATGCTTACATAACCTTTTGGCATCAACTCGTTCTCTGGAGTAAGAAGTATGATTTTCTGTTTCAGTTTCATGGCTCTAGTTTGGAGAAACCTTTGATCTTTGAAGAAAGGTACAATGTAATATGTTTATTACTATACTGGCTATGTCTTTGACACTTTTCTTAAAACTATTTGGATATGCCCTAGAATATCTAAACCATATGTGAGAAACCCTGGCCTGATTCTCATTACTATGCCATGACAGTCATTACTAATTGATCATGGTGCTTCTTTCTGTTGACGTCAACTAGGATAAAAATCCTTCTCAGTAAAGTGCTTTAGGAAGACATGGCAAATCAACTGGAATGATCATGGGAAATAAAATCTACTTTTCATTCACAGCTTATATTAGATAACCTAAAAATCAAGGCTGTGATCTTCAGGTGTCCACCCTTACCTGAATGAATGTTTGGTAACATCAGGTTCTGCAATAACAAGTATTAATACAGGGTCTCATTCTCTATTGCTTGATTACTTTATTTTTGTAGTATTTGAATACATTGCCTCCATATTATATATTCCTTTTGTTTTGCATTCCTTGTAGAACCCAGCACAGTATGGAGCCACTGTAGTGCAATCAATAAACATCAGTCGACCAATTAATTCATACAGGGGTGATCTGTCTAAAAGCTGTATTAGTTTAAAAGAAAGAATTTTGTACCAAGAGTTCTATTCCCCTTTATACCTGCAAATAGCTGTGGTTTGGAACAAGCCTTTCAACTTCTCTGGACCTTGGTTTCCTCATTTATGAAAATGGAATAATGAATTAAACATTTGCAAAAACCTCTTCCATTGGAACATACATTAATTCTTCTGAAGGGGTGACTATCCAGCATTTTTAAAGGGACAAGGTACAGAAAATATCTACCCTCAAAGGCATAACTCTTTCCTTTGTCTTTCCACTTTCATTCTCCTCTCTCAAAAGTGTTTTCTCAAGGTAGAGTCTGCCTCTGAGAAATGGCAAAAACAGCCCTCTTCTATCCACGCTCCATCAATCACACACACAATGATAGCTAATAAAGAAATTCCCTTGAGTCACCGATTCCCTAAAATTTGGGATCTGTTTCATTCACTACCAAAGGAACTAGTAGAGACCCAGTAATCCCACTGGACTCACAACCAGAGTAAACTCCCCCATTCCTCAAATTATTGCCTACCACGTTTGCTTATACTATCCACTTTCCCAGAAAAACCCTTTCTCAGACAAATTCCTGTGCCTTCTTCAAGACCAAGTCAAAATGCCAGCTCCTCAATGAAGACCGTAGTTCTATTTGGCAGTTGGATACTCTGTTTTAACTGTCCCTCTGAGGAAGCAGGTGTATATCGTAATTTGCAAAATATATGTTTAAATGTCTGTCCCTCACCACAAATTAAAAGCAATCATAACTTAGGTATATCTAGTTTATCTTACAGTGATATATGAGACATGCTTCTATAAGATTCTGCAGCCCACCTAACCTCCCATTCCAAGGTAAGTCCTAGAATGCTTTGTAGAGGCATTGTCGACCTCTTTCAATTACTATGAAAAGTAGTCTCTGATACTTATGGATTTAAAGTCCAGAATCTCCCTTGTGAATCCCCCTAAAGTTCTCAGTCTTTTAAAAACTGGAGCTTATCAGAAAAGATGGTGAACAAGACGGCTTTAGGTCCTGTGATATCAATTATTTTTTAAAGAAGAATAGATTATCATATTTTAAAACTAAAATCATAATTTTCCTTCTTGTTACTTCTCTGATTATCTGCATATATTATTAAAAAAAACTATGGTCTAAATTCTTAGAGCCTTGTTCCTGGTTTTATAGTCTTCACAAGAAAGCTGACTTAGACAAGTAACTGGCATTTGACAATTCCCAAAGGATTTACTTTCAAAGTATGGCATTTTGCATCAATTTCCTCATCTCCAAATTTATCTCAGATGTCTGTCTTCACGTGGGTATCAGTCTCTGTGTACGGATTTCATATTTAACAGTACGCTGGATCACAGGTTTAAAGCATCAATTGGCAACTAGTCCAAAATAGCAAATGCACTTGCCAAGTTGTTGGAAAATGACCTTTTTCTTTTTTATCTCCCTCTTCCTAGACAAATCACCATTACTGGTGATCTCTGACCACAGACCTTCCTATGTCTGCTTCTGTCATCTACTTGGTAGACATGTTGACCGCAGCAAACAATCCCCTATCATCAAGTTTTCCAGATGTTTGCACAGCGGGTTCAGTGTTTTTAAACCATCTAAATGACGGTCCCAAATGACAAATGTTCATTTTCAAAATTAAAGCTTATTACGAATTACCTGCCAAGTACAATGTGTCAGGAGAGACTGAATGAATTAGAATTTTTGTCCACTGAGAATGAATGAATAAGAAAAAACATAAATGAGGCAAGCTATTACACATCCTAGAGGTACATAGAAAGAATTTTAAATAACAGTAATTTACTAAAGGCTGTTGCATTAATACTTATGACTTACTTTAAAAAGGCCCATCCCCATCTTTTGCCATGAGTCAGCCTTTAACTTTGCTAATGAAAAAATAATAGCTAGGAAAGACAAGGATAATCTTTAGTGCAAACCTGCTCTTCTCTGTGGTCATGGACCACACAGACTCAGCTTTGACATACGGGGAAGAAAGAGCAGAGCCCAATACAGCCCTCAAGGACTGGACTCCGTTCCCTCTTTACTGCTTCTAGCTGTGTGCCATTTATCCTTGACCTCCAGTTTACTCATCTATGATGTGGAAATAATAATACTTAGGTTGTGGTAAAAATTAAATAAATGAAAATAGTAGTAGGATGTGCTTTGTAAACTATAAAGTACTATAAATACTTACTGACATCAGAATAACATGAACTACCAAATATTAATGACTTACTATATGCCAGATACAATGTAAGGCTTCACATGTATTCAGTCTTTTTCAATTTTCGCAATTGTTTAAGGTGGGTGATATAATCTCTCTTTTATAGATGAGAAAACTGAGTCTTGTATAGAGGTTAAGCAACCGGCCCAAGTAACAGCTAACTGGGGTTAGACAGGATAGGAACCCAAATGCCAGAATCCAAAAATATGCACATAAAATCCATGCTATGCTACTAATCTTTAATCATTAAAGCCTAATGCCTGGTGATGCCACTTTGGCTCAAAATATTTTGGTGATGCCATTGAAAATTGCCTTCAGATCCAAATTATTCAGGCACACAAAGGAAGCAGCCTGCTGACTCTATAGACAACTTTTTTCTTTCTTTCTTTTTTTTTTTTTTAACCCCAAAGAGCACCATCCAGTCTGATCATCCTGCATTCTAGGCAGGAAGGCAATGAATAACCATAGCCAAGAATTCTATCTTTTAGAAGACTCTACAAGATTGAAATTCCTTTTCAAGATGGATGTGGCTCTCTTTTCTTCACATCCCCATAGCTCTGGATATAACATCAAATGTAACTCCAACCACACGATGTATTAACTGTTTACTTACATACCCAACCTTCAAGTAGCCAGAATTTTTTAATTACTGTATCCCAGATCCAAAATAGAAGTTGCATGGTAATATTGGAAGAAACAAATGATGCGTACTTTCTTGCTGCCTAGGAAAACTTTGGTCCCAGATAAATATGACACCAGGCTGACCACAGAGTGAGATTGTTTCATAGGACCAAATAGAACATCTAGATTTTCCATCTTTAAAATTATAATCAGCAGCAGGAAGCAAAGCAATACCACTGTCCCTGTTATAGGAATCCAAAGGCTTTTTATAGAATGCACAGCAGCAAATGTTATCGCTATGCCTGAAAAAACCATTTTCATTATCAGATGCCTTTTTTTCCCCAATTGATTATGACTTTTCCTTTAAAAAATGCATTTAAGCAAAAATTTTCTATGCTTGATTTAGCCCAAGGGAAAATTTGGGGGACTAAGACGGAAGAGAGCAGTCTGAACAAAATTCCTTCTGCCTTTAAGCTATGCACACATGGACAAAATAGATTACATTCAACTGAAATCTTTAAAATAAAAAAACAAACAAACAACTCCTATTACTTAGAAAGAGCCTAACAATGAAAAATCCAGCTTTATGGTATTGTAGTCCCTAATGCGTAAGCCAGTGAACAGACAGGGGTAAGTTTTGTTTTCTGTTTTAAAGTTGTAATGTTCTTAAATTCATTTCATCTTGGTTTAAAGGTGTTGCCCTGGACTGAAACTTCTTCAGCAGACTTCTGAGGACGCACCAATTCATGTTAGAAATCTTCAAGGTGAAAGTCATTGGAGTTAAGGCTAGTGTTTAGTTAAGACAAACTGAATTAATGGGCCCCACTCAAGGTGGACTGTGAATGTATTTCTATGTCTGGCTTAGCTTAATGTGTCTCTTACCATGAAGGGAGGGCTAGAGATAAGGATTTTTTAAGCTGATAAAAGCTCTTTAAGATTCTTCAGAAAAAATTACAAAGATGAGAAATCTGAGTTTATACCCAACATGCTAAACAAAGAGGCGGTACTCTCTCAGAGCAAACACGAAGCCTTGTTTGAGTGAAGCAGCGATTTACAAGTCTATGACAAAACAGACTTTTCATTTCATAGAAAGAAAAGACAAATAATTTTAGAACAACATTTTGATTTAGCAGCTGTAAGGGACCTTTGAATTTAAATTTCGATATATAAATCCCAATTTTGCCATGTAAAATTAATAATGGATTTCTCTAAAGCCAAACTCTCTCCAACCTCCGCTGTAATTCTCTTAAGAAAGCATTAAATGAAAGCATTTCACTTTAGTTGAAAATCAATGGCACTTCAGTGAAGCATGCATCTCCCAAGTGTTATGGAGTCAAGAATCATACAGTCCTCCTAGTAAGACATGGGACTCTGGATTTGATAATAACTTCATACAACACATGAGTCTTTGAAAAAAATTAATACAAAATGAAAGGATTGAAAATCCAATATGATCATGCTCAAATTCTCTTTGAAATGTCAACCCAAGTGCATTATAATATAATTAATGTTGATGATATGGTAATAATAGTAATAAAGGTAGTAATAAGTAGAAATAATGTTTAATTACTGCTTATGATAGACCAGACACTTGCTAAATACTTCATATGCATCATCTCATTTGATTCTCTCAAGAATCGTGTGACTTGATACTGTTAGTTATTTTTAAAATAGACCTGAAGAAGAAAGAGATAAAATAATTTAAGATGGATTAAAAGATTTCATTTTAGGGGTGCCTGGGTGACTTAGTTTGTTAAGCAAATGACTTTGGCTCAGGTCATGATTTCAGGGTCCTAGAATCAACCCCAAATCGTCCCCCACCTCGAGTCTTGCCTCAGGCCCCATGCTCAGCGGGAGTCTGCTTGTCCCTCTCCCTCTCCCATTGCCCCTCCCCCTATTCATACTCTCTCTCCCAAATAAATAAAATCTTTTATTCTTCTATTTTTCTTAAGATTTTATTTATTTGTGTGAGAGAGAGAAGGAAAGCATGAGTGGGGGAAGGGGTAGAGGGAGAGCAAGAAGCAGACTCCCCTCTCGGGGCTGGGTTCCAGGACGCTGGGATCATGACCTGAGCCAAAAGCAGATGCTTAACCCACTAAGCCACCCAGGTGCCCCTAAATAAAATCTTTTTAAAAAAAGATTTCATTATATATTAATCTATGGCCACTTGGAAAATGAATCAAAAGGTATTATAAACTCCATCTTTTTGAAATGTTTGTTTTCCATACTGATAAAATTGTATTTATCTTTCACTGTGGTAATTATAAGGATGAAAAAGATACAATCCCTGTCCTCCAGGAACTCACAGTCTTAAAAGGAGATGAAATCTGCACTAAAAATCCAAATATAATTCAGTGTGGTTTGTGATAAATTGTAAGACAGTCTGTTGAAAGCTTTGGGTAGTTAGAAAAAAGAAAACAATTCTTACAGCTTAGGGAAGGATCAGGAAGTCTCCTTACAGGAAGAAGCAGTTCCACTGGGTTTGAAAGGTGGGTAAAGTTTCAACAGTAAGATAGATATGAAGCCCAAGAGAAAGAGCAATGTGCAATGTCTTCAAGAATAGTTTTTCAGGATGCCAGTGTTGCTGGACTTTTTGACATATGAATGAGCAATAATGTGGACTAGACCAGACCTTCACTGTTGTTCAAAGGAGTTTAAACTGTATTTGAAATTCAGTAGACAGTTTCATAGTGAAGGTATAATATGGTCAGAGCTCTCTTAGGGAAGATTAGTCCAGCAATGCATTACACTTATTTACCCTTTCTTTCTTTCTTTCTTTCTTTTTTTTTTTTTTTGGTTACTTCACCAATGAATAATTACTGTCTTGTTATTATGTGCCAAGACCTACATGAGGCAATGGGGTTATAATGGTGAATATGACTCACTGTCTTTCATAGAATTTATAATCATGAAAGTTAAACAAAAAACTGAATAGTGTCACCAATACTATAAGAGAGGAAGTATACAAGAGCACCTAGGAGGGGTATCTTCTCTAGCTTTGGGGTTAAAAACAACAGCAGCAACAACAACAACAGGCAACAAAACAAAAACCTTCCCATAAAAAATGGCTTCAAATTGTGTGTACTGCATGTGTGTATATGTGTGTAGGTTTACGGAGTAGGAAGGTCGATATATGAAAATGTTCCCAGGGGAAAATATGTTTTGGGAACTTGACGTGGGGTTATTTGCTTTCCCACCACATACATCCTTAATAACCTCAGTAATGTGCACAGGGCTCCTGACTGTTTCATCCTGCAGAGAAGGTCTGACCATCAGTCAACTTCCGGGAGAACCAATGAAGCATTATGAACAAGGACCTTATGAAAGCAAATTCTGTTGAATTGAATTGGCTCTCTTCATAGACCTGGAAATCATCTGGTCTGACTTTTAAAAAAATACCAAATATGAATAATTCAGTCAAGCCTGAAATAAGCACCTTGAATGAGTGTGGCTTTTAGCGTTCATTCCTTCACTCAATTATTGAGTAATTAGTTGTTGTTTATCAGCACCATGGAACCCATTGTACTAAGCACTTGCCTTACCCAATCCTTTAGTCATAATTAATCATTTCCCCTAAATGCTTATCTTAATTTTCCTGTACCTCCGTATAACACACTTACAGTTGGCTTCTGTCACTGTGTGTTGTGTGTATAAGTATCTGCAAGTAGACTGTGGCTTTCTGAAGAGAGAAATTGTGTCCTCATCCCTATGTTCCATTTAGCCAATGGCACAGATATAATAGGGATTCTCTAAATGTTTGCTGAATGAATGAATGAACGGATAAATAGATGAATGGATGGATTGATGAATGGATAGAGACAGACATGCATACAATGTTTTTCCTGTCCTCATGAATCCTACAGCTTAATGCAGATCAAATATGCATATTTAATTAGAAATATTTTTCAATATTCAAATCATGATCTCTTTTCAATTTATGCTTACTGTTATAGTGCCACAATCTCACCATGATCCCAAAGATACCATGAAAGAGCTCCACAGTGTATTTAGAGTTTGAATGTTTACCTCTTCTATGTTAGCTAAAGTTTGCTTTTTATCCCCCAAAGTACTGATTCCTGAGTTTTCTCTTTAAACTCAACAAAATAGCAGCCCCAAAACCCCCACTAAGCCATTTTAACATGTTGTTCCTTTCCCACAAGTTAGATGCAATTGAAGTAGATAATAACAAAATTGAAATTTTAAGAATGTCTGCAGTCATCATTAATCCAAGAACAAAACAGAAGTCTTTGCCCCTGCACATAACAGCATCAAGATCATTTACAACTCCCTTGTTCTGTGGTCTTATTTGATTACCATTTTCCCAAAAGTCCTGCCATATTTTCCTCTTTCCTTTCAGCACATTCAGCACATCTTTTTTGGCTGTTTCATACTGAACATTGGTTTGGTTGACCAGGAAAAACAGATTCAAAAACTTCAACGGAACTGTCTACATAGATATCTGTTGCTCAATAATTTATCTTGAGAAACTAAGTAAGATATTTCTTATTTTTGCATGCATTATTAGACAAGTGTATCTTTATATTTCATTTGAGTAAAGTGATTCAATAAAACAAAGAGTGTTTTCCCGTTAAAATCATGGGATGTTAATTATATAATGTTCTCTAGAAGTCAGGAAATTGCATGATGTAAGATGAAGGAGATGACAGAGATGGAAATTACCCTATTACTCTGTTTGATCTGAAACAAATTCCTTAATCTTAGTGAGTCTCAGATCCCTTTTATGTCAAATGATAATAATAATAATAGCCTTCCTATATTGTTACTATGGCATCGTGAGAAGTTTGAAATATGGTGGATATCAAAATACCAGGCATTGTTCTATGTGGAAAATTATCATTCATGGTGATTATCGTATGGCGGTAGTAGACTAAGCATTTTACCTGCATTTTCTCATTTAATATTTCTCCAAACTCTATGAGGCAGATTCTACTTTTATCATTATTTTTAAATGAGGAAACTGATACATAAAGCAAAATTTGATGTAGATCATAGAGCTATGTAGCAGACCCAGATTCAAACCCCAGTGCTAAAAGGAACTGAGTGTGGGATAAAGGGTTGTGCGATTTGATAGCACAGTAGAGAATGCTTTTCTCTGAGGCCAGCTTATTCCCAGGAGGAGGATGTAAGCTGGCTCAGGCTGAGGGTGGGTCAAAATCCAGGGCGGGGCAGAAAAACTCAACCAAAGTTCAGTTAGCAAATATTTTGTTCCAATTGATCATTGGGAATAAACAATTCTACTAATTATCTACGAGGCAAAGAATAAGAGTTTCAATTCTGTGTCTAGCTCTGTCATAGGTAAACAGAGGGGTGTTCATGAGTCTTATGTAAGTCTTATTGGAAACGGTGATTCTTTGCAGGCTGCCATTTCTCAGAACACAAAGGAGTCAGAGGGATTTCTTAACCTTCACTGTTTTCCAGAATCATAGGGCTCCGATAAAGTTCAACACTGTACTTCCCATTGGTTAGACATGCTGAAGATAACTTGTGCAAGCCATATGTTGAAGGTGGCAGAATCCCCAGATGACCTTGCAATCTCCCTTCCCTGGAGTGTTAATTGAGTCAGTAAGTTTTAGAGATTCTTTGTTACAGGAGCTTAGAGAGTAGCCTAAATAGTAAAGTGTTCCATTTTAAAATCCACACCCATTGTGATTTCAGTCAAATCACTTGACCTAATGAAACCTAGTTTCCTTGTCTGCTAAATGATGGAGTCGTAATAGACAAATCCTTAAAGAGGATTTGACCTTCAAAACTTTATGAAGACATAAAGATTTGTCCAAGTGCCCTGTGGTTTGATGTGTGGAATTAAAGACTGAACCACTCCTTACTCTTCCTCCCAAAACTCAGACAGCCTCAGTGTGGGAGCCACTTAGGAATGCTCTGGCTTTGGATGTTGTATAGGCTTTTCATTAGCAATTCAGAATAATGCTATCAAGGCTGCTTTTGTCTCCATTCTGCCAATCAATCATTTATTCTTCCTAAACCTACAGTACCCCCTTTGCATTGCCTTGCATAAATGGGGTGATTCTTGGATTCTCTTTTTCCTAACCCTTTTGATTTTCTCTATTTTCCTTCCGCTGTCCCTCTGAAATTTTTTCTGTGTCATGCGAACTCCATTTTTGGTGTTGTTTCATGCCTTCCCAAAGGCCAGGTTCATTTTCCTACCTAATATTCAAGAAGCATTCTTGAAGCTCATCTTTTTTGAAAAAGCCTACAAAACTCACCAATGCTCAGCTGATGACTTACTTCATTTCTCTACATTTGGATCTTAGTGTTTCAGCTAGTTGCAGCAGAACTCTGTGGGCCTTGTTTATCACCCAGTGCCTTGGACATACGTAATAGAGGCAAAAATTACCCAATTACCAAACCTTAAGGAATATTTAGATTAGAAAAAAAGTATAATGTTATTAATAAGTGGGCTTTGTATTACAAATATGAGTGACAGCCTAAATTGAGCTTTCAATGAAATAAAGGTAAGTTACAACTTCAATTAAGCAGAGCACCAAAGCTATTATTTTCATCCCAAATTGGAAAACATCGAGTACAATCTTGATCCAATTTTGGTGGATAGTGGACATGTGATAGAGCAGAAGAGGCACACAAACTATCTTAAAGCATTCAGGTAGAACAGAGTGAAAAAGACCTAAATCCAAAGACCTGTAGGTAACATGGTGCCTGGGTAATCTTAAGAAAGTTACTTTACCTCTCTCACCTTAGTTTCCTCAATTATAAACTCGGGGCAACAATTACATTAAAGGACTGCAGAGGGAATGAAAAAAATAATGTATGGAAAATACCTTTAGCTCTGTAGGCCTGTGGTAGACATCCAGGAAGGTTGGAGTTGTCGTTAATCTCATACAATTAATTAACATTGACTTACCGAACTGGACATAAAGATTCACCAGTGAGAACTGTTTATAAACCCAGAAGGAAGGGATGGAATCTTGGAGCTCTGAATGTGGACCACTCAGTCTGCAGGTTTATAAGAGAAATGTTCCCTATGGAAAGAAAAACACAACAGAAATCTGAAGAGGAATGCCTACAAACAGCTTTTATGTTTGGCTGGTTAAAATAGTCTGTCATCTTTTCATCACAGTCAATATCAAACTTTTCTTTCCTTTTTTTTTTCTTAGTACATGTCCTACTCATATCACCAGATTCTTGTCTATTCCTTGCCTCCTATTTACCACTTACTACACTTCCTGAACGCTGTTGCGTTTAAGTCATGTTTTCAGATGTAAATTCTCCTCCTTTATCTGTGAGGAAACAACTGGACAAATAAACATGGGAAAATCAAAGTCCAAAAGAGAGGAAAATATATGAAAATAGAGAAATACATAAAAAAGAGAAGCCAGAGATAATATTTGTGCAGACAGAGTAGTTTTAATATGACAGAGAGAAAAGGAGACTGGCTTTTGCTGGCTCATTTGGTCAAAGAAGATAATTTGGATGATTGAGTTGCATGGTTTGGAGTTATACAGAGCACATATTTATTGGATAATTGAAATCTCTCCCACTTACTTTGAGCTAATAGATTTCATCTTAAAGCTCAATGCTGTCAAATGCTGGAGTTATATAACTAAAAGAAGAAACAATAATCTCAGGGAAAAAAGTGATTCATTAAACAAAGTAAAAACTTTGTCCTTAGGAAGTTCATAAGTATATTTGGCTGGTCATTGCTATATGGGAACTTTCTGAATGTTGGTGGCAGTAATGGGACAGAAATTATTCAGTTGGGGCTGGTTTTAAGAAATGGCTTCAGCCCCTAAGTGGTTTGCCAAGTTTCTGTTAAACATCTCACATTATTGAGGATACAAGTCAAAATCACTTATCAGCAGTTCTTCTAAATAGCGAGGAACATGTATCAAAGAGGCCATGAAGGAATTTCTAATGAGAAAAAATGCTCTCACTTTTTGAGAAATTAACTGCTCCAATAAATTGCAAAGATAAAGTAGGAAAAGTTATCACAATAATGTCTGTTGTAATAAAACTAAACTGTACAGCTGATAACAGTTAAAATGCCAGAAGGTAAGTTAATGAAATACCATTCTCCTAAAAGCCCCTTTGGTCCTTACTCTGAAATATAATTCTGACACTCACATATAAAGGATATGGTGGAAACTACATAGAAATACTGTATCTGCACGTGTTCTACAGATTCATTGCCTATGAACTTTTGAATACATATAAAGTTTAAAAAGCAGAGTATATTAAATGAAACTTTCAGGAAGGTGAAATAAAATAATCCTAGGGCCTAAAATTGATTCTTAAAGTGTAAAAGAGATGAAAGTCTGTGGAGAGAGAAATCAGACGGAATTGCTAGCTGGCATTGGAAAATTTCTATCAAAGATCACGGGAACAGGGCAAAGATGGAGTCACCGAAGTCTCCCTAACACCTCCCATGGATTCATGCAGGTAGGAGAGGCCTAAAGCTTCTGTTACGATTTTCTGCAGTCAAATTCCTAGGCAAGCTGAAGATTTGTAGTAGAGCAGAGGAATTCATAAGGCTAATGAGAGAGCAGAAAAGAAAACCAACAGAAATAGCACACGTAGAAACTGAAAAGTAATCTGAAGTAGGACAGTTCGGGGTAATAGTTTCGCTGTTTATATATTACTGAACTTTTCTTATACATAGTAATGATCAAAATGGTAATGAATGGTGAAAATTCTGTGTGTGTGTGTGTGTGTGTGTGTGTGTGTGTGTGTACAGAGAGAGAGCATATGTGAGTGAGCAGGGGATGGGGAGGAAGGGAGGGAGAAAGGGTGAAAGTGGGAAGGAGGATAAGACAAAGACCAAAGCTGTAAAAGCCTTAGAAAGCCAAAGATACTCTATGCGCACATGCTCAGATACCAGGCTGAGAATCTCAGAACTCAGGGCCAGCTTCTTGCCCCATGGTGAAACCCAAATGGTTCAGGGCATCTCCCAAACAAACAGCAGAAGGGCAATAAACAGAGTCATCTTCAGGTCCCATGAGTTCAGTGAAAACCAGGCAAGGGCCCTATACACACAACCACATCCTGACTAATTAAGGAAAACAACAACAAAAACAGCGAAACAATTACATGAGAAATAAAATAAATTGAAATCCACCAAAACTCTGTAAGAAAAGGCACGAAGAAATAATGCAAACCATGACAGAAACAAACCTCTCTGCTTTGAGCCATCTGTGCCACCCATCAGCTGGTAATAATATGACTCTGGGTAGCAATAGAAATAATCAAAGGAAGAGCTTTAAGAAGGCATGGCAATACTAATAGATTTTTTTCTGGGTTTCTGGTCTTTGTTTATGGATAATTATAATTTGGCAAAGTGTTCAGAGGCCCATCATATGAATGTGTCTCCAGTGCTTTACTTAAGCAACAGTTCACAAAGGACTTGCTTCAGTTTACCACCATACCAACTAAATGCTAGTAGAAGGAGAAAACCTCCAACTGATATGTGTGAATTTTAAATTATATGTTGATTTAATGTATCACAGCAAATTTTCCAACCAGAATTCTAAATAAGTATACTCAATATGTTGACCTGTCCTATGAAGGCAATTTTGGTTATCTTGATATATTTGAAATAAATCTTGCTTTCAAGGTATAACCATTTGATCTTTTCTATTTTAGACTTTACTTTCATGTATTCCCGAGTACATCCTTATGTATCCTTGTATTTGTCGAAATCTTAAAGATAAGAAAAGTGAATAAACTTGGCTTTAATTTATGTAAGAACAGCCTATTCTGAGAATAAGGAGATATTTTATGGAAAGGACATGGAAAATTATAAGCTGGTTAAACTACCCTCATTTGTATCAAGTCAGATCTATCTTCAAATATGGCTTGTCTTTTTGTTAGAAATAAATTCTCAGAATATCAGTGTGCCAATTGATATTCTTTGGGTTGCATGCAACAGAAACAAACCCTGATTAATTTGAGCAAAACCGGAAATTTATTAGAAAGAAGATAGAATTGCTCAGTGACTCAAAGGAAGAGTTGAAACATATCACCAAGGGGAGATAAGGCAGTTCCAGGAATCTAAGAAACAAGAATTAGTGGGCAGTGTGTTCAAAGTGCTAGCCTTGAGAGGAGTGAAATCTGACCATTTTTAATTCCTGGACTGCTCAGTTTAATATTCAAATTTCTGGAAGGGAACTTAGTTATGGCCTAGTTTAGATTATTTATGTCCCTTTTGCCAATGGGAAAGCTGAGCCACATGATTGGTCAGTTTATCAAGATTGTAGCCAATGAAGGAAATCGAGCTTCTGTTACTGGAAGGGAAGGAAATGAATGTGAGGAAGACAAAAAGCAAGCCCATGCTTAAATACATTCATGGGGAGAGATTACTACATAAAATAGTCTGAAAAACCCAAAATGACTAATAGTTCAGGAATAATTCGTGCTTTTTAAGATTTAATTTATAACTGCTCCACTAAAAATAATGAAGGAAATTATATTAAGTGTATTCATATTGAGCCAATATTTATTAGAGATATACATGTATTAAGTATAAGTTTCACATGTATTATCTCATTAAATTATCACCTGAAATTCCTGTTAGAACTAACATTTCTACTTTGCGCTTATGAAAACTAAGGATCAGAAAGTTATGTTGACTTCTTTGTTGTCACTCCATGAGGAATTCTGGTCCACTTTCGGTTATATTTCTATTATTCGTGCAGAGTGTCTTCCTTTAACTAATTGTTTCCAACCACTAACCTTGTAACACTAAAGGAAAGAAGTAAGACCTGGATAGTAATGCAAAAGCAAACAAGAAAACAAACAAACCAACAAACCAAAACCGCACAACACTGTGTTTAGGATGAGTGCTGCAACTGCATATAGATTTAGGACCTTACGGACAATACAGTGAGTACAGCTACACACAGCAGATTGAACATAGCCAACCACTTCTCCTAATAATCTTACTAAAAATGAAACTACGATAAAGGAAGAGTATAAAATCTCCAGGGAAAGCAACAATAATCCTGATAGGACAACACTTTTTTGGAACATCGAAAGCAAAAGAGGAGTTAACAAGACAGAGAAAGTAGAATACTAATATATTTTCTTTATCTGAGTTGCCATTTATTATAAGATGCACCATTAGTTTGTTTCATTGAGAAAGAAAAATCACTGCCACATATAATCATAAATTTATGATTATAAATGTCCACTTATCTATTGCTATGTAACAAACCATCCCAAATTTAGTAGCTTAAATTAACAACAATAATTTGATTATTATCTCTCACACTTCTTTTTTTTTTTATTTTAAAGATTTTATTTATTTATTTATTTGATAGAGATAGAGACAGCCAGCAAGAGAGGGAACACAAGCAGGGGGAGTGGGAGAAGAAGAAGCAGGCTCCTAGCGGAGGAGCCTGATGTGGGGCTCGATCCCATCACGCCAGTATCACGCCCTGAGCCGAAGGCAGATGCTTAACGACTGTGCCACCCAGGCGCCCCTATCTCTCACACTTCTAAGGGTTGACTGGGCCTGGCTGATCAGGAAATCCCATGCAGTTGCGACCACATGCTTACTGGGGCTGCTATCCTCTCAAAGTCTTCCTCACTCATGTGGATGATGATTACTGTTAGCCGTCACCTGGAACTTCAACTGGGCCTGTTGGCTGAAACATGTGTATTCAGACTATGCATGTAGCCTGGGCTTCCTCAGAGCAAAGTACCTTTACAAGAGCAAATATGCCAAGAGAGCTAGCTGGGCAGAGCCGTATTGCTCTTTAGGACTTATCTTCGAATCATGCAGCTTCACTTACACTCCATGTTATTGAACAAGCCACAAAGGTTGAACCAAGTTCAATGAGAAAAGACATACATTCCTTACTTTGATGGAAGAATGGCAAGGTCACCATGAAAAAAAGAGCACGTTGGATGAAGATACTATTACAGCCATCTTTAGAAAAGACAATCTTCCATAACCCGCATTCAAAAATATTAAAATGAGAAAAAATATTTTATCTTAGAATCAACAAATATGGTAATTATCTATAGTTGAGATATCAAATGAGAGGCAAGCAAATCCATGTTGCAGAACTTTAGAAAGTTCAGGAATCTGAGGCAGCAGCTACCTTAAAAGTTTTCTTTATGACCTGTAAGTGGTTGAAATTTTGAATAAAGAGCAGCTAGTGTTTGGAATTCTTTCTTTATCCACTGTAGCTGAGTAAACATCCCTCTCTCTCCTGGCAGGAGAAAACTTGCTATGTGGGGAAATTAAGCCAAGATTCTCAAGATCTGGCAGATAAGAAACACAGTTTTGAAAACAGAGGTATTTTTAAAAGTCTACATGTAGAACCTAAGATCCTCATCCTTCTCCTTGTTAGTTCCAAGAACTTTGGCAGAGATTTATTCTTCATCCTTTCCCCTCTACCTTTATAGGTGATGGATTGGAAGATTCTTCTCTGAAAATACGAAGATGACTAATGGGCTTAGAGAGTGCACAGAAGGATATGCAGAAGTGGACATCATTTAAGTATGTTGGGACAAACAGTGCTACAATCCCAACTCTATCACGCTGCAGTGAAGTCTTGCACATGGACCTTCCAATCATTTCTTTAGTGCTTTAATTTTAAATATGAGTCAGTAGTCAAGAATTATCAGACATGGGGCGCCTGGGTGGCACAGCAGTTAAGCGTCTGCCTTTGGCTCAGGGCGTGATCCCGGCATTATGGGATCGAGCCCCACATCAGGCTCCTCCGCTATGAGCCTGCTTCTTCCTCTCCCACTCCCCCTGCTGTGTTCCCTCTCTCGCTGGCTGTTTCTATCTCTGTCAAATAAATAAATTTAAAAAAAAAATCTAAAAAAAAAAAAAGAATCATCAGACATGTATGGAAAGCCTCAGCATGAAAGAAGGAGATTGAAGCAAATAACAGTCAGAGGGAACTTGCCATAAATAGAAAAAAACAGGGACCAGAACAAATCTTAAAACACACAAATTACCCTAAATTTTTAACCTTGGAGATTTTAAAAAGAAATTGCATTCCCGAAATGAGAACAGAGTTATAGAAAAAGGAAATTAAAAGAAAGAAAGAAAAAGGGAATAGAGAACAATGAATGATTTGAAAAGATAGTTTCAATTAAAAATTCAACAGAAATCTTTTTTTTTTATTACTATGATAAGGATACTTAATATAAGATCCTACCATCCTAGTAGAATTTTAGGTATGCAATACAACATTATTATGTAGAGGCACAGTGTTATACAACAGATCTCTAGGACTTATTCATCTTTCATATTTGAAATTTTATACACATTAATTAGCAATTTCCAGTTTCTCTCTCTTCAACCTGGCAAGCACCATTCTATTTTTTTAATTCTATGAGTCTGACTATTTTAGATACCTCATATAAGTGGAATCATGAAGTATTTATTCTTCTGTGATTGCTTTATTTCACTTAGCATGTCTTCAGAGTCCATCCATGTTGTCATATATTATAGGATTTTCTCCTTTTTTAAGGCAGGATAATATACATATCATATTTTCTTTATGCATTCATCCACTAATGCACACAGGTTATTTCTACATCTCAGTTATTGTGAATCGTGCTGTAGTGAAGATGAGAAGGCTAATCTCTTTGAGATCCTGATTTCCATTCTTTTGGAAAAATACCTAGAAGTGGTATCTCTGGGTAATAGAGCATTCTACTCTTAGTTTTTTGAGGAGCCTCCATACTGTTTTCCTTAGCAGCAGCACCATTTTGCATTCCCCAAAACAGTGGACAAGGGTTCCAATTTCACTAATACTTGTTGTCTTTTTTTTTTAAATAATAACCATACTTAACAGGTGTAAAGTGATATCTCACTGTGGTTTTGATTTGCATTTCCCTGGTGAGCAATGTCATTGAGCATTTTTTCATATACTTTTTGGCCTCAACAGAAATCTTTAGGAAAATAGAATAAAAAAGCCAAGATTTTCAAAAGTAGGTAAGAAAAGTGATTTTTAAATGCTAAAAGATAAATCAGTAGATCCATAATCTGACTAATATAAATGCCAGAAAAAAAGAACAGGGAAAAATTGAAAGAAAAAAAAAAAGGAAATCACTAAAGAAATAATGCAAGGAAATTTCTCATAATTAAAGATGCACTGGTGTGCAGAATAACGACGGGGAAAAGGAAGGAAAATAAAACCCTCGTACTAAGGCCTATTATCATAAAATTTCTGAAACTAAAATAAATTAAGATCCAGATACTCCCATGGAGAAAACAAATAGGTCATATCTAAAGGATGGAGAAACAGAATGGCAATTGACATCTTAAAATTAGAAACTAAACAACAGTGGAGTAATGATTTCAAAAATCTCTAAAATGATGTATTTTTCTCTTTCAACAGAGAATTCTATCTCTAGCCAACTATCAATCAAATTTGGGAGTAGACAACAATTTTGAACATGTAAGTTTTCAAACTGTTTATCACCAGTCACCTCCTTTTTGGGCAGCTATTCTAGCATCTTAAATTATGTTCCATCAAAACAGGAAGTAACCAAGAAAGAAAAACCTAAAAGCCTGGATCCACCATGAAGAGGGGAGAAAGGTGTCCCTGATGAGAGCAGCACAGCAGGTCTAATATGCAGGTTGAGAAGGGAGTAGGAGAATGGGGCCTTTAGGAATGATGTCTCCAGGGAAAACAGAGAAACAAACAGATGATGTAATGTTTTTGACCACATAGAAAAGAGAATTTGAAAGTGGTTTGATATTTTTTTTGAAGCATTAATGAAAAATTAATGATAGGGACATAGAAAGTTAAGTAAAAATTAATTGAAGAAAATTATTTAAATCTGGAAAAAAACAAAATGTTGCACAGGAAAGGTAATTGAAATATAGTGCTTGACTTGGCTCAGGAGTGAAAAATAATTACTTAGCAACTTTAATGTAAACACTGAAAATTGCTTTATCTGAACAATTTTGATAAAACCGTATTGGAAGAAGGAAAGAATGCAAAGTAGATGGTGGGGACATTGGGTGTTGTCTTCCTATTTCATAATAGGAAGGCAATAAATAATGTCTGAAGTTAATAAATCAAGAAAGAGGAATGTTAACATGTTATTGGAATTATGAGTGAAGAAGAAAAGGAAAAATGTTGCTGTCCCATTCATTTTAAGTTTTATACTACATAACTTTTAAAAACAATGCAGAGGTATTACGCTGATAAAAATAACTTTTAAAAAGAGTAGAGACTTTCAACAAAGAGAAATAGAGACTGTGTCCCCACTCCTCTTACTTATTACTTATTTTCCCACAAGTGAGGTGTTTTTCTTTCATAGCCTCAGTTTTGTGTATATACAATGAAGAGAAAAATAACAGCAGTTATTGTGTATAACATTTTGCCATCAGAAACACTTGAATGCACTATTACATTTAATTATCACAGAGTTTCCATGACTTTTCACATTCTTATTATCCCATTTTATATATGGGTAAAGAGGAACACAGAAAGGTTAAGTAAGTTGTCCAAGTTAATATTATAAATCATTGATGAAAGTGGAATTTGAATGTAGGGAGCAAAATGCTAGAAATATCCCCAACTCTCGCCATTGTAAAGAATTTAAATGAGAGTACCTAACACTGAGGTTGCAGGAGTAAGTGCAATAAATATTTGTAAATGAATGAGTAAATGTTCACTTAGCAACTTCATTAAATGCATAAAACACATATGACCCATTTTATAATGCTGATGTATTGAACTCACACAGTAGTTATCCAGGCATTAACAGAGTTTTAGTGTATGATTGAGCCACTTGAATTGAAATATATAGCCATACAACCACCAAAGTATCTATAAGTAAATAAATTATACTATAATGGTGGTTCACTATTAATTTATATAGCTATCCTAGTTAAAAATATTTGCAGATCATGAGGGACATTTTTCATTGTGATGCCTGGGCAGGTAAAGAAATTTCTACTGGTAAATACTAGCCAGGAATTCTATTTTTCAAATCTATGCTTCGAGAAGGAAATCTTCCTCTGTCAGTTCTTCCTTCTCGTCTTTGTACTGGATCAATTTTCCTATCAATTATGCTAATATGCATTACATCAGACTTGCCATCCTGAAGCGGAAATGTCTAGAACTGAAAGTCTGTTATGGAGTATGAATGGATTTCTTATCACGCTGTTAGGTTAGCCTTTTACATTTTCATCAATCTTTGAAAGAGAATGCTACCAAATTCAGTTCAGACTTTATTTCAGTCTATAATTAATGATTATACATGTAAAAAGTTCTGCCATCAGGGATTTAAAATTTTAAATGTCTCAAAGAGATTTCAAAGAATGGCCAAAAAAATTAAATTAAAGGTTTTAAGGATATAAAGACATATAAGGAATACTTTGTTAACTACATATAAAGTTACAGCTCAAGAAATTGTGGGTTTCTTTTTTAAGATTTAAAAAGAAGTGCTGAAAAGGGTTTGTATACTGTAAGAGTTGTTTGAGGTACCAGATTTAGAAAGTGTAAGTTGAAACACAAAACTCTCAATTCTAAGCGCCATTTTTTTTTCTATAATGCCATATTGCCTGCTATTAAAAAAAAAGTCTTTCTAAATATTGTTAACTATACAATCAAATGATTAAAAACCAATAAATTTGAATATTAAATAAATAACACTATCATTGGCTACTCATCTATGTCCCCATGATAACTTGTTCAAAAATCCCAGGAGTTTACAACAACAATTTGGCTTTTAAAAAGATTTCCACTGCGGGGCACCTGGGTGGCTCAACCATTAAGTGTCTGCCTTCCACTGGGGTCATGATCCCAGGATCCTGGGATTGAGCCTCCCATCGGGCTCCCTGCTCAGCAGGAAGCCTGTTTCTCCTTCTCCCTCTGCCCCTGCTTGTGTTCCCTCTCTCACTGTCTCTCTCTAATAAATAAATAAAAAATATTTAAAAAAGGAAAAATAAAAAAAATAAAGATTTCCACTGGGATGCCTGGGTGACTCAGTTGGTTAAGCCTCTGCTTTTTGGCTCAGGTGATGATCTCATGGGTCACGGGATCAAGCCCCATTTCAGGGTCCCTGCTCAGTGGGGAGTTTGCTGGAGATTTTCTTTCTCTCTCTCTATCCTTCTCCCTTTGCCCCTCCCCCAATCTCTCCCTCTCTCTCTAAAATAAAAAAATAAAATCTTAAAAAAGTAAAAGAAAAGAAATAAAAAGTTTTCCATTACCAGACATGCAAACTAATTTCACATTATTGTTCATGACTCCCAAACTCTAAGAATTAATTTTATTTTCATATAAGCCTCAAAAGAATTAGTTTTAAGAAAATAGAACTAAGGAATAAACCATGATTTTAAAAGGATATATATAGGGGCTCCTGGGTGGCACAGCAGTTAAGCGTCTGCCTTCGGCTCAGGGTGTGATCCCTGCGTTATGGGATCGAGCCCAACATCAGGCTCCTCCACTATGAGCCTGCTTCTTCCTCTCCCACTCCCCCTGCTTGTGTTCCCTCTCTCGCTGGCTGTCTCTATCTCTGTCAAATAAATAAATAAAATCTTAAAAAAAATAAAAGGATAAATATTAGAAAAACTTCTTAAATTAAATTAAATTTTATTTTCTTCTTTTTTTGTTGTTTTGTTTTCATGAGACTATCTATACTGTCTGAAGTTTCTTTGGAACACATCTTGAAATTTTTTAGTAAGATGCATATTTTAGTATACTCATTCTTACCTCTTCTAGGCAAAAGAAATAAAACCCTGGAATTTCAGCATAATACATTAGAGATACTAAACTTGATGTAGTTTTTGGTTTAATTCTTGCTGGTTATAAATGGCTTCTAGATGTTAATAAAAGATTTGGTTGATTGGTCAGCAACTTTCAACAACATGAGTCAGTTTTTTAAAATATTGAATCTCTTTTCCATCCTTAGTAATGCAAACATTACCAATTATTATAAGCCATCTTTTAGCAATTATTTTGGTACTCAAAATTTAGTAGAAGACTGTTACACTTAAAAGAAGATAGACTGTTAACCTGGATCATTCCAATTAAAATTCACTCCCAACATCATCACGCAGCTGTGACTATACCTACCAAGAAAGTAAAAAGGGAAATTTTCTAATTGTTTTCAAGATATATCTGCTTTGAAAGAACATGATATAAAAAGTAGAATGACCACTCCATTGGGATCTTATCATTTGAACATGGTTGATCACCTTGAATGCCTTCAGAGAACTGAAAACTAATAAAATTCTAAACATGTAATTCCTTGGGCCAAATGATTATATAAAAGAAAAATTAGAAAAAAAGGAAAAAGTCCCAAAAGATAGTATTTGAATTTGGTTCTTAGCACACACACACACACCTCACCCCCCACGCTCCACCAATGTCTCATCGCTACTGTTTGGGACTATCTCATAATAGAATTAATTGATCTAAGAAGGATAGGTTTAACGTACTATCCTAACATTGAGCAGGTTGCTTGGAGATTCAGACTGTAGGTGGGTTGTAGCTTGATAAATTGGTGAGATTATTCACTTGAGATATATGCAGAAGCAGACCAGGGAAGCAGGAAGATTGCGTCATGGTGCTCCACAGCATGCCTTTATAATTTGTATACAAGTCGGTGCAAGAGCACTGAATCAAGAAAACTTAATTTTGACAGGTCTGATATATAGTCTATTTTGGTTAACCAAAAGGAACACATACATTTACTACATTAGAGAAATTTCCATTATTTTTCTCTCAGCCATGAAAATCGATTTTGATGTGATTACACTCAGAGGCTGCTTGATGTGCTTCTGACAGCACAAAATGGATAAAGACAGTGGGTGGTATAGAATGTGGGAAACTGTGGCTAAGCTGGACTCTGGCTAAGTGAAAATCGTAGGATTCAAATACCAATTAGGGTGATTTGTGTGAAAACAGACCTAAGATAAAATCATGATGACTATGCTATATTTAAATGGTAACGAAAAAATATTTCAATAGTTCAAGTAACCAAGGGTTTTCATCATTTCATTTTTACTGTAAGCTTTATTTTGAGAAATGCAAGGATATCACTAATTGTAACCAGTGAATATTTTATTTCTTGAATGAAATATTGAGCCCTTATTACATACAAGGCATTTATTTAAGAAATCTTTAGTGAAGTTTATATTTGGTAAAGAAAAAAGTAAGAATTAGAGATTGTGTGGTTTTAACTGACAATTTCATTTCTGTTCCTTTTCAGAGTTCCTCTCTTACTATTTGTAAAACTATCCTTACTTTCTTTCATTCATTCAATAATTATTTATCAAGCATCCAAAGGCAAGTCACTTGACTAAGTGTCTGGTACCCAAGAATAAGCAAAGTAGACAGTACTCATCTTCATGGGGTGTACAGTCTAGTTGGGAGTGCAAGCAAGTAAAGAGAAATTACTATGAAGGGTGGTAAGTACTATAATAAAAGACGAAGTTCAGCCATGGATGATGAGTAGAGTCTATTCAGGAGTGGTTAGTCATCAATCGGGAACTGAGATGGGGGTGGGTGTCTGGAAGCAGGGAGGGTATCAGGAAGAGGAAATAGCTTCCTCAAACATCAAAAGTCTAGAGAGTGCATAATACAAGAAAACGAGATGAAGCGTTTATCTTGACTGTAACGTAGGATGTGAGAGTTGGGGTGGGTGCTAATGAGAGAGAAGATCAGAGTGTAAGCAAGAGTGACTCCATCAGGGACCGCAGGAGAAGACCATGAAAAACTGTGTCTGAAGGAGAGAGAGGGTGTTGGGTGGTTTTAAGGAGCAAATATATATGTTTAGTCTTGCACTTGAGTAAGATAACTCTAATTGCAGGGAATATAATGGACTGGATGTAAACCAGATTGGGAACAGGAAGAAAGCTAGGGGACTGTTAAAGCACTCCAGGCAGGAGAGGGTGATAATCTTAACAGGAATATGGGCAGTAGGTATGGGAAGAAATAGTAGATTTTAGAGGTTCATGGTTTTTGACTTTTTGTTTGTTCATTTGGAAGATGAATTGATATGAATATGTAGTTGATTGGATCTGGGGATTAAGGAAGAAAGAGTCAAAATGACTGCAGCAAAACAACTAAAGCCTGCAATGAATATATTTGAGGCCCCTCCAGTTTAGTTCTCTGTTTCTTCTTTCTTTATTAAAAAGAAAGACAGAAATACAGGAATCAAGGAAGAAAGGAAGATACAAGAAACAAAGAGCATATATAAACTGGGACTGAAGACAGAGCTCTGGCTAAAAAGCCAGGGGAAGAACAGATCTGCTGCAAGATCAATAATTTTGGTCCCCTGAGAAATCAGCAATAGCAGCAAAGACATCAGGAAATTTTGAGAGGTTGGGAAGGAGGACTTGAGCTCTAGTGCAGAGTCTAGATCCTCAGAAAGGGCTGAAATGCTCCCCATGTCTGAGCATCAGCAGAAAGACAAAAACAAGAAATTAAACCAAAAATCCCTGCAGTTGATGGAAATTTTAGACACTGAATATAGAAGTTCATGTACTTGACACATGATAAGATAGACACTTCAGTCTTCAATGTTCTCAATTAGAACTTTATCAGAAAGAGACAGATACATTTTTAAGTATGTAACTTCTAAAACTAAACATATAGTGCTTGAAATAAAAACTTCAATTGACTAAATTAAACAGAATGATTACAGCTGAAGAGAGAATTAGTGCACTAGAATATATATCCCAAAATAGTCAATAGGAACTAGAGAGACCAAAAAAAGGAAAAAAAAAATCTAAAGTATGAATGATATAAAGGATAATGTAAGTAGTTTTAACATGCATGTAAATCAGTCCCAGATGGGGAGAATTAAAGAAAGGCAATATTTAGAGAGATTATAGATTTTTCAGGATTGATGAAAATACAAATTCAGGAAACATCCTGATCTTCAAATGGGATAAACATAAGGAAATTAAAACTGAAACAAATTACAGGAAAATTGCAGAAGAAAAAGGACAAAGAAAAACCTTTAAAAACACTTTAAGAGACATGGTAAATGTCCATCAATGTTCGCTATTTTGGTGATTAATTTATTTAACTTTATCAGACTGCTTCCCTGGACTTTGACAATTCTAGCAGCTCACAGACAGTGAACAACTGGCAATCTACATTCGATGTTGAATAAGTGTACTTTTCTTGACCTAGCATAATCTCTTGGGTACTTCTCTGAACTAGGCGCTGAGCTCATTGTTTCTACATGCTGTCTCATTTGGTCCTCCTGACAACCCTCTGAGATTGATATTGTTATCCTTACTTGAATGGAAGGGGATTCTGGGACTTAACGAGGTTTTGTGACTTGTCCAACATCACAAAACTAAGATGTGACAGCAGGGACACAATTCCTAGGCTTCTGATTCCAGATACATTTTCCTAAGAACACTGTCCATTGCAGTGACTCATCTTTTATTCCTTATTTAGTGAGTCTTACATTAGAATATCTTCAACTTAAAAAGTAGAATATAATTCTTGTATAACTGTGAAATAAAAACAATTTAAATAATTAAAAAGCAGCCAAAGAGAAAGAACAGATGACCAACAAATGAATAATTAGAACATCAATTGGAAGTCAGAAGTTAGTTGGAAGATATCTTCCAAGTGCTGAGGGAAATAACTGCTAACTTAGAATGGTATAACCAACAAACGCTACCTTTGGAGAAGACTATAAGAAAGCCATGTGAAGATGAACAAAACCGGAAAGTCAACACAAGGAAACTGAATTAAAGAAAATTCTAAAAAACGTTTGAAGGAAGATGGAAAGTCAAACTAAAACACAACATGCACATATTATGCAAGTCAGGAGAATGATCAGTTTAATAGCTCCCATGGTTGTTAAATTGTTATGAAAGAGGATTAAGGTATTATTTAATTTTGAACTTTCTAAAACTAAATTTCCGTGATAAAATTCCAAGGATTTATAAAAAAATATGGAATGAGGAAAAATATGAACTCAAATTTTAAAATAGAAGGATGGTAAAAGAAAAAAAATTAAAATTAAAAAGTAAGGTAGTAGAGGGGCACCTGGGTGGCTCAGCCATTAAGTGTCTGCCTTCAGCTCAGGTCATGATCCCAAGGTCCTGGGATTGAGTCCCGCATGGGGCTCCCTGCTCAGCGGGCAGCCTGCTTCTCCCTCTCCCACTCCCCCTGCTTGTGTTCCCTCTCTCACTGTCTCTCTCTGTCAAATAAATAAATAAAATCTTAAAAAAAAAAAGTAAGATAGTAGAAACAGGCATAATATATCATAATCACGGGGATAAATATATGTATTATACTTATCAAGAAACAGTTTAGCAAATTGGATTTTAAAGTGAAGCTATATGCTGTTTATAGAGAAATGGCTAAAAAAAGACAGAGGCTTAAAGTAAAATGATGAAAAAGATATACAAAACAAATACTAACCAAAAGAAAGCTGACATAACTATCTTAATAGGGGGAAAATATATTTTAAGATCAAAAATATTTTTAGAGATGTAAATTGTTATCATATAATGATAAGAGACTAAGTATATCAGGATTCTCTAATAATTATATATCTGTATACTCCAAAAACAAAAAAAACCTATTTCAGAATAAATACAGTGCTGATAAGGCTACTGAGAAAAGTTAATAAATCCTTCACCCTTGTGACAAATTTAACATACTTTTCTCAGTTCTTGACAGATTAATCTAGAAAAGGCAATAAATAAAAATGTAAAAAACTTCAACAAAATTATCATTCTAGAGATAATAGATTTCTATGGAGTCCTGCACCTGAGAATAAGGGAATATGAACTCTTTTTAAACATCTAAAAGATTTATAAAGAATATATACTGGATCATAAGGTAGATTTTAACAAATTCCAAACTATGGTCAATATAAGGCCATTAACTGAAAAAAGACATTAGACGCACACACACACACACACACCCATAAATAACTCCTGTATTATTCTAAAATTGTTATGATTTAATGATAACCAAAATATTGCATATTAAAACTTCTATTTAGAAGGAAATTAACTAAGTTCTTATATTTAAAAAAAAGAAAAGCTGAATATTAATGAGTTAAGTGTGCAACTAAAGAAGATAGGAGAGAAACCCTGACATAAAAAAAAAAGGACATAATAAACTTAAGAGCAGAATCAATAAATGCAAAACAATTATAAAATTATTTTTGAAACATAAAAGTTGGTTCTTTGAAGACACTAATAAATAGACAAATATCAATGAGGGATTGATCAAAGAAAAAGAGAGGAGAAAAAATAAACAGTATTGGAAATGAAAAGGGTAACATAACTACAAATGCACAGATGTTAAAACGATACCAAATAAGAGGATAATGTTGGGAATGAAGTTCTTATTGGTCACTATGCCACCCAGTGAGTTAGGAAGTGCACAAAGAAAAGGGGGTTTGGGAAAATATATTCAGACTTGGAATTTGAGGACTTCGTGGACAATCAAATGGTTATGTCAAATAGCCAGTTGTCATACAGGCTAATAGAAAGATCTGAAGGTACCAAAAAAAACAACTAAAACAAAAACTAAAGGTAGAGGTAATCAGCAATAGATAAAATATATTAAATAGTTTTTTAGATGTCACTAATTCTCTTAAGAGAGAGAATCCACTTCCTTAGTGGATAAAGCAAATTATTCTTAACATTATTTTCCAAAGAAGTGATCTGAAGTTAAATGATTTCTCCATCGCGTATGTAGTAACTGGCAGAGTAAGCATATAAACTTTGAATATAGGTCTACTATCTCCAGTTCATGTTCTTAAACACTGCCCTACACTCCCTCATCTGAGTTGTAGATTGATAGATTGGGATCCATCATGTTATAGATGGAAATTGATGCCCTGAAAGCAGAACATATTGGCCAGGGGGATTTTTTAAAATAAGAAGGTAAAGGGGCTTAGGGCAGAATTCTGAAGATTGCCAATAATTAAAGGGTAGACCAAGGAGAAAGAGACGTTCACAAAAGAGAAGAAAATGAAACGGTCAGAGAAGGATAAGGCAAACAAGGA
This sequence comes from Ursus maritimus, assembly GCF_017311325.1. Taxonomy (NCBI): domain Eukaryota; kingdom Metazoa; phylum Chordata; class Mammalia; order Carnivora; family Ursidae; genus Ursus; species Ursus maritimus. Next base: position 64,308,064 of record NW_024426996.1, read on the forward strand.
GAGTGCAGTAAAAGATAAGTCATAAGAAGAGGGCATTTCAAGAAAGAAGGAGCAGTCGATAGTGTCAAACTCTGCCAAGTGTTCAGGTAGATAAGGCCTGGAAATTATTTATTGGATTTAACTACAAGGCCATCATTGCTGACATTGACAAGAGCAAGTTCAGCAGAGTGGGGGAAGTCGAATGCAGATTTTAGAAGGTTGTGGAGTGAAAAGGAGAAACAGATGTGGAGACAGAATTCAGACTTTTCTGATATGTTTGGCTGTGAATGGGAAGAAAAAAATACCATTGGTTAGTGAAGAAGAGCATGGAGATGATATCTTTTTCTAAAAAGTGTGTGTAGATTCTGAATAGAAGTGAATATAGTCAGAGAAATTAAATATATAGGAATGAGGGGATAGTTTATTTATCAACCACTGTTCCTGGGCTTACTCTTCTAAAGTCTTTATAAATATTAACTTTTTCAATTCTCACCACCACTCTATACAATAGGAATATTTCTATTCTCCCATTTTACAGTAAAAAATGAGTATGAAGAGGTTAGGTCAAACACTCATGGTCACTCAGGCAATTAGTGAGGAGTCATAGTCAAATCCAAGCTGCAACTGCTTCATTAGACTAATCATCTAAGGGTAAGTAATGAAGAAAAGCCTTTGAGAAGAGCCAGAGTGAGTCAGCAAAGAAGTTGAGAGGTGAGCCTTGGGTGGGAGGAAGGACACATTTTAATTGCAATAGGAGGAAAGAGACAATCTTGTGCAGAAGCATATTATCGAGGTTGTGGTAGTTCAGGAAGTTCCCATGGAAAGGATTCTGTTCTTACTGTCAAGTTGTCATTTAAGGACATCTGTGAAAGATGGGTGAGGCGATGGGGTTAGAGATTCGGGGGGAGAAAATGGAGATGGTTTGACAGAGTATCACAGAGAAAAGGAAAACAAAAATGAGCTTATTTTAGACACAGTAAGGCTACACAGACCTGTGAATATTGGTGACTATGAATTAGTGAAAATACCAGTGTGCAAGATGGTGCGTTTTCCCTCTAGCAGTGCTTAGTTCAGGGCACTAGTTTTCAATGATGGTTAAACTTTGCAGGTAGAAACAACAAAAGGGATCTAGAAGGGAGTTGATGCTATTGACAAAAGAGCAATTTCAAGTGATGACACTTGGAATCCAGGCTGGAGGAAAGGCAGTGAAGAGAGAAATGGAAGTAGACCTGCCTGCACAGTACTTAGGCTGCTTTGGCAATACCAAATCCCAGAGATTCTGAAACAATGGCATCCACACCTTCTTAAAGCCCCCAGGGTGATTTGAATATGCAGCCAGTCACAGTCACAGTCACAGCCCTGGGTATTCCAATTAGGTGGAAGAAGAGATCTAGAAAGAGTTGAGAAGAATGATAGGGGTCAGGGAGAGAGAGTGAAGGCACTAAGTTAATTATTTCAGAGATAAGGCTTTCGCTAATGAGGACAAAGTCCAAGTAGCAGGCCCCTTGTGGCTTTTGGTCAGTATTGGGTGCATCCTCTATATGGCCTAGAAGTCACCCTGCATCACCGTAGGATTTTAGATGGAAGGGCAGTGTGAACAAGGGCCAAAGTCTGCAGTTGAGTAAGATGATTAACCCAGATGTTTCTGGACGATAGCAAGAAAGAGGAGTATAGAATGATTCAGCCAGATGGCACTTGCTTTGAAGTAGAAGGTTTTGGTTTTGGGTTTTTTGGTTTTTTTCCCCTTTATGGAGGTGAATACATAGGGGTCAGAAAAAGTATATTAGAGGTAGTTGGACTCTGAATTCATAGCTTGAGATGTTTTGCGGGTGTGTTTTGTAGCACCTGCCACTTAAGAAAGTGGAACCCTTTAGGAAGGCCAAGTTATAATTAAGATCAGGTGCAAAGAATAAAAGATCGGGTAAAAAGGTTGAGGTTATAACACAGCTTTCTAATAAAGATGGAGAATTAATAGGAAAAGAAAGTAAATGAAGTAGAATCAACTAGAATTAAATAGAATCTAAGAAATTAAAGGGATGACATTATTTTGGAAACATAGATAATTAAACAGGTTTAAATATTGAGTGTGGAGCTTTCACATTGAAATCACAAATAAGACAGAATGCACCTTAACACTAAATTATTCTAACAATTCTAAAAACATTCCAATCTGTTGGCAACTGCTTTTCACTTGATCCTACTCCATTGTCTAGGGAAATAATCAAAATATCAATACATAATAATTACTTTGTTTCTTCTTTGCCAATATTTGTTCATCCATTTCTCTTCATGTTGCTTCACTATTAAAATATTTTTGATATAGATTTTCTTTAATGTATAAAAAAAGTAGTCTTTATTTAAAATGTTTAAGAGAAGTGAACACAATTTTATCAAATGTGTTTTGGGCAAATTTCAAAGCATTTTTTTGAATAACTGATTATACATGCATATAATATATTAATGTAAGCAATATAATGTTACATAAATAATACATAAGCAATACAATGTAAACAATGCAATATAAGCCCTTGAATTTTTTGGACCCAGTCCATTTGTCACCTTCTGTTGCATCTTTACATCATCCTAGGCCCAAACTGGTAGTATTTCCTTGAGGATCTACAAATCTATAATCCTAAACACTGGTGCAACATGGTATTTTGAAGGTTTGGGGGTCAGTTTTTTGTCCACTACATAAACTATTTTCTATGTTCTGAAACAGTCTAAATAGCATAAGAAGGATCCTGACATACCCTTTCCCATAAACTCATCTGAATCTTATTTCCCTGGCACCATTTTTTGAAGATAGGTTTGTTTTTTGTTTTTAAATTTTATAGTCGTTACTTGTCTTCATGTGATTTTCATGTCTTAAGTTAATTTTGATAAAGTATTTTCATTCTCTGTGACAATGCTTCCAATTTTGGGTTCGTAGTGATTTTACATTAAAAAATCATACTGTCTAGGGGCGCCTGGGTGGCTCAGTATGCTAAGAATCTGTCTTAGGCTCAGGTCATGATCTCAGGGTTCTGGGATCGAGCCCCTCATCTCATCAGGCTCCCTGCTCAGCAGGAAGTCTGCTTCTCCCTCTCCCTGTGCTCCTCCTCCCTGCTCATGCTCTCTCTCTCTACCCCCTCTTCTCTCTTTCAAATAAATAAATAAATAAATAAATAAAT